>NW_009913098.1:0-28087 GCF_000696875.1 Nestor notabilis | reverse complement strand
AGAACCTGGCGGTAAAGGTACGCCATGTAGACAAAGCAGACCTGACATATTTTAGTTGTTTCTGACATTGCTCATTTCAAGATGTCTGTCTGAATTCTCAGCATGCTCTTTTGCCTGTTTTAACACCTCCTGCTGCTCTCTGTCTTGTGGATTATGAATGCCATTTATGTGTACAATATAGCACTTCCATAGTTTTTAACTGCCTGTAGTTTCAGGAGCTGGCTTTAAAAAGAACTGAGAATTACTCCTTGTTGTTCTTTGTTCCGTATTTGTGTTATCATAGCTATGTTTAATCAAGCCACTTAATCTTGTACTTGTCCATTCTTGTACTATCATGGCACTTTCCATGGCTTTTATCTACCTCAGCTGTCTAAAAATCTTTTTTACTTTGTCTCTTATTGAAAACGGAACCTTTCTGAGCTAAATACTGATGACATCTAGAATCAGTGGGGAAACTCTAATGAATTCCATGGTTTTTGTTTGTTATTTGTAGTTCCAGTTTTTTGCTTACTTGCACCAGGTTCTTTCTTATATGCTTATTTGTAATTATTAAATTTGTTTATTTTAGTTCCCCTTCAGTATGCCACATTCATCCATCTTTTGGTCACTTATGTATTCCAAATGATTCTTCAGCTGTCCTTCTTATTGGGTAGGAATGTATGAAAACATGTTATTTGCAAAAAGCCACATACCACCCAAGTTTGAGAAGCTCCTCTTCTCCACATATTATCTCTGTAATTGGCACCAAGAAGAAGTGGAATGGATACTGAAAAGATCTAAATGTGTTTTTCCTGTCTATAATTCTGTTGTTGCTGGCTTTTGGCTTTCGGCTTTCTCTGTGTCTATATTCAGACTGTGTGCCTTTGAATATTTTACTCTTTGATGCTGATAATCTGGTTGCATATGGTAGTAACAAGTGTGCTGTTCTATTCCATTGCAGTTCAACAGTGTGTGTTGACACTAACTGACAAAAAAAAGCTGCACTTTTGCCCTTTAATTTATTTGCCCTTTCTCATACTTCTGTTGCAGTCTTCTCTGCCTTTTTTTTTTTCCAGCAACAAGGCTCAGTTTCCCATATATCCAGTATCTTATAAAAGGAAGTGTTTCTTTAACTTACATTTATTCCATCCTCTTGTTACATATGGCTCTAATTTCAGGGCACTATTTCCACTTGACTCAAGCCTTTCGTTTATTTTCCTTGATTGCATCCATTCATTGTACATTTAATGTTTCCGCCTTTGAATTATCATCTAGGAAATTCCCACACCCTTTTTATTTATGTTTTTTTCTTCTTTATTTTTTCATCTTAAAGCTGTGACATGACCTTCTTAACCATCTCAGCCTCTGTCATCTGGATACTGATTTTTTTTCACTTAATTTTGTCCTTCAATTTCTTTTACTAGCCAAATATTCAGGTTAGTTAACTTGGTCAAGCTAGTTAACCAAATCAAGCTAGTTAACTAATTTTGATTCAAACAACATGCCCAACTTCTTTTACTTTAGAGACAGCATATGCCATTAAAGATTTTGCATTCTTTGCCCTAGGATTCACAGATTTACAAGGTGGAAAAGAAAGTGAATTGGTCTGTCATTTCTCACCACCATTAATTTGGTATTGGAGAATTACCTAAATATCAAATAAAGTAAAGAGGTATCCCTGGTGAACAGTGTCTGAAAAGCTGCCTGGCAGAAAAGGATCTAGGGGCGCTGATTGATGGCTGCTGAACACGAGCCATCTTGTGCCCAGGCAGCCAAGAAGGCATCCTGGCCTGTATCAGAAATAGTGTGGCCAGGAGGACTGGGGAAGTGATTGTCCCCTTGTACTCAGCACTTCTGAGGCCACACCTCAAATCCTGTGTTCAGTTCTGGGCCCCTCGCTACAAAAGAGATACTCAGAGAATGGCAACAAAGCTGGTGAAGGGTCTGGAGAACAAGTCATGAGGAATAGCTGAGGGAACTGGGGTTGTTTAGCCTGGAGAAAATAAGGCTCAGGGGAGACCTTATTGCTCTCTACAAATACCTGAAAGGAGGGTGGAGAGAGGAGGTTGCTGATCTCTTCTCCCAAGTAACAAGCAATAGAACAAGAGGTAGTGGCTTCTAGCTGCACCAGAAGAGGTTTAGACCGGGTATTAGGAAAAATTTCTTCACTGAAAGGGTGATCAGGTATTGGAACAGGCTTCACAGAGAAGTGGTGGAGTGACTGTCCCTCCAAGTATTCAAAAACCATGTAGATGAGCCCTTAGTGACATTGTTTAGTGGTGGTCTTAGCAGTCCAGGGGTAATAGTTGGATTTGATTATCTTAGGTCCTTACCAACCTAGGTGATTCTACATTATGTTTTTAGATCATAAATAGCAGCAGATTAACCGTACTTAAAAGTCAAGAAATAAACTATATTGCTGGCTTACTCATAGTTGGACTGGTATAATGTATTGTCTTTTCACAAATATGTATGTGCATTTCCCAAAGATGTGTAAGTAAGAACAGATTCCTTGCTATTAGAAATCAGCCTAGCTTGACTGATGGAGGGATAGACCACCTCTTCTGTCAGAAGCTGACACTTTACTAAGGATGAGCTCAGAAGACCTCAGTTTCTACCCAGACAGCCTCATCCTGAAATTTACAATTTAAACTTGAGAAGACACAATGTCATGTAATTTCCTGCCTTTGAAAAGGAGATAGCACTTCTTTTCAGGAAATTACATTTTAATGGAAGGCTCTGTTCCCATTTGAGGGGTCCAGATACTACACAGACTGCACATCCACAGTTTTGAAAGAAAATAAGAAAAAAAATCAGTATTTAATATCAGGTAGTTGAATTTATGCTGGTATGTGAGTTTATTCCTTGGGGTTTGTATTTTTTCCCCTTCCCAATTGTTTCATTGTAAGCTCAATTCACATTAACATAACTAACAGCAGGATCTGTCTTTTTGAGTCATTTTCCACCTGTTTTTCAAAATCCCATCTTTATCTTAATTTCTTTCAAGAAATGAAAATTCCTATTAGTTTAAAGGTCTCTATAGGATAAAACAAATGACATAATATCACTCTAGAATAATAATAAAAAATAATCTATAAAGATTAGATAATTCAACATTTAAAAAAATACTATCATTAAAGTTTTTGGTGTGTTAAACACTTGGCACTCTAAATAAATGTTCAGGAAGACAAAGCATCTCTGTGACAAGGAAAACTATCAACGGAGGCAACCAAACCTTAATTTTATGGGCAACTTTTTTGACATATAAAGGAGAGAGATAGCTTTCAAAATAGATTACATAAAATAGAATTGTACACAGTGAATTTCTATATACCTAATTTTCATCTTCATTTTCTGTAGTGACAGATTCACTAGTCTCTGTATTAAAATTTTATAAATTATGTCCTACAAACCTCAGTCTACTGTTTATGTCAACCATAATTTTCTCCAGATTTTGTTTTGCTTTTATGCCAAAAACCACACAGAAGCTTTCTTAGTTTTCTTTTTTACCTGAAGCTTCTGTTGTTCAGAAATTTATAGATTTAAAACTTGCTTTTAACAGTTGATATAATTTCCCACTGAATAATAACTTATCTTACCATCATAACAGTTATTTTCTTCCTCTTGTGGGTAAGACACTTAACCAAAGTATCATATTTCAGAGGTTATGTGCACACTGTTTCTTTTTCCAGTCTTTGTTCTACCTACTTTTTAAAAAAGTTCCACCATTTCTCATTTCTATAATCAGAGTAATCACAGGTCATCAAATATGACTTTTCACTGCTATTTGATATCCTTTATTTTCTGGTGGTTATGTAGGGAGCATAATGTCAAATTGCAACAGAAAACAGTGCTAGTATCTATCTCATTTGATGAAAATTTTCAGTCAAATTGTTAGAAGCTGAAGAATGCCATAAACCAGTTAAATAAAATAATTTGTGAAACTGCTGATAAACAGGTTTTAAACATAATCATGTGAGACATACTCGTTTTTTAATTGGGATAATACCCCAAGTATTTCTGTGTATTTTAAAATGAGGGCATCAAGACTTAGATGAAAAGTATTTTTATTTAGGTAAAAGAGAATGGAATGCACATATAGACTGTAGTCTGCATAAGTAGACTTTAAGTAGATTATAAAACCTTAAGTAGAGTGACTATTTCTGAGTTGTGTGCTTATAAGCTCTTACATTTGAGATAAAAACCGTGGACCTTAATATTAAGAAAGGTATGAGACAATCCGTTGGAGTGCAGAAAAATAGTTTTCTTATTCAGACAACAGCTGTTTTCCCATTACAATCAATTGGAGAAGTCTTTGCTTACAATCAGAAATCTCATGAAAGATGAAAACCTAATTCTAAACCTAGTCATATTTAAACCCAGTGGAAATCAAGCAGATTATAATCATTGAAATTACTATAATTTGGATGCATGGGGACTGTTTTCTCCAGTGAGAGGTGAAGTTAGAAGAATCTGGTTCAATTTTGGGATTTTGGCTTCCCCCCATCATAGCTACAGAACCAAACAATGAGCCAGGACATGAGATTCCCTGAGACTCAAATTTCTGAATTATGGTTTGAAGAAAATATTTTCCTGAAAGAATTCTTGAATTCTTGACTAGACCTAGCTGGTGATATTGCTTGGAAGTGGCATGTTTCAGAGGTCATGAATAATGTTCATACTTACAACCAGGAAAGGACTTACTGTAGCACAGAGCAAACGGACTAAAAAGGCAATTCAGATCTTATCCAAGCTAGTTCAACCAACCTCATATGTCTACTGCCTGAAGTGTGTGCTTTAGGATTATCTAAAAATTAAGTCATAATCTAAAAGAGAACACTGCTGTCTGTATTGTTACATCTATCTTTCAGTACCTTTCTGCCGGCCAGACTCATTGCCTGTCTTTATCAGTTGCTTCCAGACCAATATTATTTAAGATATGAGTGAAGGTCAACCTCAGCAAGATTTTTGAGTTTTGCATGTGTGGCAGATTATGAATTTCACTAGTGTTCTGACATGTTGAAGGCAAATTTCTATGGAAAACATAATTCCATCCATGGGACCAGTGTTTCTCACAGCAGATGTAGTCCTTAAATTGTAGCTAAATTACCCCAACAAATAATAAGGAACTGCAGCAACATAAAAGACTGCTGAAGGCAGAGTCTCCCGCATAACTTGGTCATCAGTCCCTTAAATGGTGAGGAATTCTACCCCAGAACTGGATGAACTCTACTGTACATAGCAGCATTTGTTATGGGCAGAGGAAATTCACTGTAAAGTCTTTCGAGGATAAAGAAGCAAATTAATCTCCCAATGCCATACTGTATTTCTGGAAACTTCATCTAAAATGTCCTGTTTCCATACTAAGTGAAGGCTTTAGGAGATTCCCCTCTCCCCATTCCTCTCCTAAAAATATTGTGCCAGTAGTCTGAGGTCTTTCACTGTTTGATGGGCTAAAAGATGAAAGATCTATTTGTCATGCCAAATGAGCCCCTTCAAATCAGTAACATTGTAAGATATAAAAATAAATGTATGTTTGTTTTGCTCCCTTCCCCCATTCTTTTTTTTCCCCTTTTTTTGTGCCCAATTTTCATTCTGAGAGGTATATAGTACTCAAAATATTATAATCCCTTCTGGCAACAGAACAGAAACATGGTTTCCATTACAGTTTACTATTTTTTCCCTTTTATTTTTTTTTTAATCAATCCATACAAATCCCAAATGACTCACGTCTTTTTTAGAAACTGTAGGCAAGACATATTGTGGGTCTACTTCTCCCATATTTCTATATGACTTAGACTGTGTATTTAGTTCCCTTGTGCACAATTAAAATATAAGTACAATACGTATCTAGTTAGTATTCTGTTAATGAATGTTTTTTATTCTCTTGACGGCTATTAAAAAACTACCCTCTTCAGGTTTGTGTATACAGAATGTTTGGATGTATTCTAAAAAAAAAAAAAGAAAAAAAAAAAAAGAGGAGAGAAAAAAGAAAAAAAGGAAAAAAGAAAAAATGAAAAGAGGACAAAATGAAAAAAAGAGAAAAAAGAAAAAAAACAGAGAGAAGTTCTAAAGAAAAAAGAAAAAAGAAAAAAGAAAAAAGGAAAAGAAAAAGAAAAAGAAGAAGAAAGAGAAAAAAGAAAAAGAAAAAGAAAGAAAAAGAAAAAGAAAAAGAAAAAGAAAAAGAAAAAGAAAAAGAAAAAGGAAAAGAAAAAGAAAAAGAAAAAGAAGAAGAAAAGAAAGAAACTCTCCTTTTCGTTAAGAAACCTATTTTTATACAAAAAGAAAAAAAAATAAAATTGAAAGCCAGTCTTTTCAGCTAATCTGTACAGGCATTTTTAGGGTAGTTTCTACTCCCCTATAGTCCAGGCCAGTTGATGAGGTCTTATCTGTAATCAATAGAAACAGGAAACCTATTGCAGCTTATGCTGGAAGTTCACAATCAATTCTCCGTGGCAGCATCTGGCACTGATGCCAAGAGAAGTGTTTCTATCACTTCCCTTTCACCTCCCTGCCATCTTCCTCCTCCCTTGGGGAAGCTTTGTACAGCTGCACAGTGAACCAGGTCAGAGAACTGATTGTGCTTAAATCTAACATGGCAAAACACCCAACTGTTTAGTTTTAACAGAAAGATAAATGCTTGTACTGACACAAGGGAGAAATAGAGTTGAAGAACAGTGGGACTGCTTCTTTCTGCAGCCCTGCCAGCTTAATCTGGTTTAAAATGGTTGTGATACTACACCATTGCATGCCTAGCTTTGAAAACTGATAACTGCCTATGAACATGACCATTTTTATCTTCTATCAAAGGAGCTTGAATGACTACTTTAGCCTTTTAAAAGTTAGGCAGCTTGTTTGAAGGTCAAGGAAATTAGTTCCCTCAAAGTGATTTACACAAAGATAGTAAAGGTTGGCACTCCTTAATTATCTTCATGTGAGCCTGAAGGAAAAGATACTTATTTTAATCAGCTCAACTGCATCACCTGTACGTATTACTATATTTACTTTTATTTCTGTATTTGCTGTGAGAAAAGAGAGAACGTGGTTCAGTTGTACATGCTTAACTGCATTTTAATCGCTTTTTTCACTGCTTTCAACTGTAGATTTCACTATAGTATTAATTCTAATCTTTGAAAGCTGAACAGTCATCCTAAAATATCATTTCCATAGCTCCTTTTAACAGTGGTTTGACCTGTTAACAGCTGCTACTTTTAGTAAGGTGCTAAACACTGTAAGTCTTGGATGTCTTCCCCCTTTCTAGGAAAGAAAAAGAGTAGTTAGTCAACAGTTCAGAGACTTAAAGAATCAAAAGTAGTTGGTACTGTTAAAGGTCATAAAACAGTTAAACTAGGTCTAAGTGAGAACAACAGGCATTGTGAAAGTCCTCAGCATAGAGTGCCCATATCAAATCTTACCTAAATAAGATTAAGGCAGGATCAACAGCTAAATAACTAGGTAAGTCAACAGAATGGCATTTGCAAAGTGTTTTATGAACCTGGTATGAAAGATAATGTGTAGGTGAAGTATTCTATATTTCTTACTTGAAGTCCAGAGAGGAAATGAGGGTATTTTTAAATAATTTGACATGAAGCATAGATCACAATGCAGCAAATCTTGATTTTGAATTCTTTATTGAACAAATAAATTAGGAAAAGTAGTATGAAAATAAGTGCTTAAAAGTAGGTTTCAGGATCATAATTAACACAGAGCCTGAGAGGGGAAGCAAAGTAGCCTGCTAGTCTACCAGGAAAGACTGAGTAAGGACTAATAATCCAATGCACCTCATTTATATTTAAGCATTTAACACACGTTCAGCAGCCACCAGTGGAGGAACCATATATTCACTCTGTCTTATGCAAAGTGATTCTGAAGGTTGTTTCAAATTCTAAAGATGCCTGTTCATTATTTATAGGAATCTATGTCATGCTTAAGTTAAACACTATAATTAAACACTGAATATTTATCAGGATTTTTCTGGGTATTGGCATCATAAAGCTGTACTCTCAGAGCAAAATTTTTATTATTAGTATTCAATGAGAAGTCTTAAAAATTCAACTTCTTATCTCAATACCAGAACGTAAGGTTCTATTTATTCCCAGAATACATTGCACTGTGTTGGAGTACACCCCTGCTTTTTACCTCATGTTCTTTATCTTTCACTATTTTTGAGTACTATGCCAGATGATTGATATAGAATATAGGGGCCAGAATTTTGCAAAGGTTTGATTAGGATTGAGGGGAAAAGCAATAGCAAGCACTGATTTAATAGTAGAGTATACATAAAACATATATGAAAATGTAATTTTCACCCATTCTAATATCTTATTTACATGGCTGAAGAGTTGAACTGAACAGCTGAAGATGTTAGGCAAGCAAGCACTTTCACATCATATGGAACTGTAACAAATGTTACCCAGTTTGGGATTAATTCTTAAAAGTGCACAATTATATTACAATAGAACATGCTGATAAATATCATTAGTACAGTAAGATTCATGCCAGCCATTCTCTCTCTGCAGTGTTGCATTGTCAAATACAAACTGTTTCATATTACAATCATTAAAGAAGGAAAGGTTTCAGTAGGAGAATGTTTACAAGCAGTTAACTGTCTAATAAGGAAGCTCCTGCAAAGCTGCAGTTTGCTTGAAAATGTGCAAACTCTGTCGGCTTCTGAAGTGTTTTCCAGGGAGTATGACAGCAGGAGTTCATTGCCATTGCTCAGTCTTTGGAAGTGCATTCAATCCAAGTAGCTGTGGAATAGTAGAAACACATTTTTTCCACTCTCTTTCCCGTAGTAAGACTATGGCTTTTCATGTGTGTTCCTGGTAGGCAAATTCTATGATGAAGTGAAGATCTGTGCTGCTCTTCAATTTCTACTTTCAGTACAACCTAGTGCTGTAATCTGTAGCCTACATGAAAGACTAGAGAAGAGCATGTTGACTTCTATGCCAAAAATGAAGTCAGGAAAACTAACGCATGCTGATGGATCCTAAACAGCAAGAGGTGTTTCTGTTTTTAATTAAGCTAGTGCTCTGTCCCAGAAGACAGGGCTCAAACTTGAAGTTGTGAGTTTTCTCACTGTTGTCTCGAAAGTCATCTAGGCCAAATGACAGTCATCTGACTTCCACATACTTGGCATTACTTACTCTGCACAGTGCCCAAAAGAAATAGGCTGTGAAAAACAGTCCCTGAGCCACCTCAGGCTAATATTACACTAATAAATAAGACAGGCTAGGGCCCATTTTCTGTGTCTGAGGGCAAAGGATACAGTTCATGTACAGGTAATGCTGTTCCAGTTTCTTGATTTTTTTCCCCAGCTAGTGTAGCATAGTCTAGACCAAAGTGGGTGCCCAGAAGGTCCTGGGGGCCTCACCATGGCTGTCAGGCCCTATGGGTGCCCTGAGGGCCCTGATAGCACCCGTGAGGAAGATGGAGGTCTCTCATCTGTCTTCCAGCCTACATTGCCTATGAATATATATTGTAAGGTTTTGATCAGTCTTTTCTTAGCAATGCTCCAGAGCTTTTTAAACAGAAAGTGATCTTGGGGAAATAATTGACTATTTAGTCTGAAAAATGGGGAAAAATGTCCAATATTTGAAGTTTCTATGTCAACGTTTAAAATTTTTAGTGCTCCATTTCATAAAGATTCACTGGTTTAAAGATGAATTTCATTTTTTGTTTTAATTTAAAACTCTATTTGAACTTGGTTTAAGAATTTATATTTCAGAATTTAAAAATTCTTAAAAACCAGTATATTAACAGCAGTATTTTTTTAGTTTACAGGAAATAGTTTGTTATTTTCAAAATGAAATTCTTATTTTGATTCACAGAATAAAAAAATCAGAAAAAAACCTTTTCATGATTGTCCAGTAGACACTTTTTACAGTTTCCTCCTTTTTTTAGTTCTTTTAATGTTCTTTACCCACAATTAAAAATAATGCTATTGCCATTCAGGTTAGAAAAAATTAATTTTCTATGGCTATTTATCAAAGAAAACTATTATCAAAAGAAACCACAACAACAAAAAGCAAAAATTATGGAGTTTCTTCAAAAGCTATTTAATAAATATTTTTGACAAAGACAGAATTCACATATTCAAACTAAATTTGATTGACATACTCAGTTGTGAAAGTTATAAACAGTGAACTTTAAATTCAGTATGTGCAGCTTCTATCATTCCACTATGATGCAGATTTATTTATACCTTAAGTGCAATGGTAACATTAACAAGTAATCATGTGGTAACTTATATTGTTGCTCTAATTATATTAAATGTAGAATATGATTCCTAATATATAAGGACATTCACACTTCTACGTGTTTGTTAAATTGATCTTTAGATATATGCCTAATTAGTTACTATTTTGGACAGAATAGTACAGGAGTACTTGCACTGTTGTAGGAAAGAAGTTTAGCAGAGGTAGTTTTCTACTCAGGTTGTGCTCATGTAAAAGAGAAATTTAATTTTACAGCGGATTGGGAAGTATACTTCACATTTTTAATGCTATTCATGTTCCTTCATACTGAATTACAAAACAAAATCAAAGACTAACAAAAATACTAAGGAAAAATTAAGCTATAAAATTACTTGGTCAATAAATTGAAATAAACTGATAATTCTGAAATGTTTAATCTTTACAGTTTATTTAAAATTACAATTAGTATGCTAGGAATTTCAGACTGGACCTGCTTTGAATTGAAGATTAAAACTTCTAATTTCTTTACTCCACTTGCTTCTTTTCACCATCTTCATTCCAAGATTTTTCAAAATCTAAGTAGACTTTTGAATGAAAAAATTTGGACTTTTCTCTGTAGGAGAAGAATGAGCAGAAATAATACTCCCGGATATTTTGCCTTCTGTGCTAATATGCACAGAAGATATATCAGAACTTGAGTGAGCTGATGACATACTCTTCTTAGATGTTTCTTAATACCAATAATTTTGTTTCTAAAAAAGTCTTGGTTTAGTGAAAGCATATGAATTTACCCCCCACCCCCTTTTTTTTTTTTGGTTTTGAGTAAACACAAACTTTGCTGAAAAATCATCTTCTAACTTTAATCACTTACAATAAATAGCTCTATTTCGGTATTCAAATTATTAAATGTTTCCATAATGCCTTTAAGCTTCCAGATAGTATATAGCACACAATTTAATTAAAAAAAAACAAACAACAAAAAAAAAAAAAACCCAAACAAACAAAAAAAAGCAAAAACAAAAACAAAAGAAACCCCCAACTTTCTAATCATATAGTTATAAAAGCCTGAAACCCAAAAATAGCATTTTTCAAAAATCACAATCTATATGTGTATGTATATATATATGAAATTAATATAGAAATATAAACTACTGTCATATAAAGTTAAAATAATGTAATATTTCTGGCCTAAATTATGTATTTAAAATTAATAAAATAATCATGCATGCCTAAATATGCACAAACCTGTTATTTCTTCCTTAGTATGTAAGAACACTGCAATGTCATTTCAGAGGAAAAAAAATAAAAATCACCTAATCATGAAAAATAAAAGGAATTAAAGAAAGGTGAAGAAATCTAAAGACATTGTCTAAGATGATGAAATACAAAGCAAAAATGTTTTTGAATACTAAAGCACTATTGCATACTAGTAATAAGTTTTCCTCAAGTTTCTTACACAAATTTTATCTTTCCTGTGTCATTTAAAAAAAATAAAAATAATCAAGTATAGCTTCTTTCTACTTTTTACGTTCATTCATGGGACACAGGTCATTTGCCAGTAGCAGAACATTAGTTTAATGAATCACGAGTCGCCTCAGCAATATGTAACTTTCAGAATTGTTTCTGAACTACAGAACAGAATGTGACACACACTGATTTTGTGTTTTCAAGCTGCATCTTAAATCAAGCCTGGAAACAAGGTGAGAAGACCGTTGAATGATACACTGATTAGAATGATATCATGCATGCCAGCCATGGAAAAAGCACATGTAACTGTGCTGACTTCATTTTCTCTTGACACAGGACAATAACTGTCAACCTGCAGAACATCTGATAACAACGCAACAGAGGAGACAATAGCTGAGCATGCTGGAACTGAATGCAAAATAGCAGCCTTTGAAGCGAAAATGTAGATTTAGGCAATGAGAAAAGAAGTTTGTGTCTGAAATGACAGAAATATATAAGTTGCTGAAAGTGGCTTTAATAAGCTTTACATTTGAGATTTGTAAATACACTTGTTTAGCAAAAGTGAGATGAGAATTTTACACTACGTACTAACAGTTTAATTTTTGTGGTTTAGGGAAGAAATGTTAGTAATGAAATACTATAGGAAAAGAAACTTGAGTTATCTACAGGGAAAATGTGTGGTGGTTTAATTTAGAAAACAAATTACATTATTCCAGAGCTGTGAGTCTTTAGTGTTTGGATAACTTCATGCTTATTCACATGACAAAGACCTTTGCAAAAAGAAAATGTCAAAAACACTGAGCCTTACCTGATTGGAAAAAAGACCTTGTGTGTTTCCTGATGTTCAGCCACAAATCCTACTTTCTGGTTCTCTCAAAGACTTTGGAAAGACCAGAAGAGAGAGTAATTGAACTAATTTCCAGAAACTCTGTATGCTACTTAGGAAAACTCTGCAGAGGATCTCTGTATTAAAATGCAAGTGATGCAGTCACTGGTGAAGGCAAAGGCAGTGGCAGACGGATGCTGATGTGTTTGCATGGATCTGAGCATTCAAAGCAAGCACACATCCCTGAGACTGCAGAGCAATAATTATTGCAGCACTGCACATGTCCCCTCAGCCAGCAGTTTTTTTGTCAAATTTCTATAGTGTCAGAATTGAGCTTTACTTTTCTTCAGCAGTGAAAGAATAGACCATTTGGGACCCAAACCCAGTCTGTATGGCTTTGGTTACAGCTTTCAGTCAGTGTTTTGTAAAAGTGCTATGGAATCTGTCATTTCAGTATTCATCCTCAAAACATTTAAACTAAAATTTAAGCTTCTGATGTTGCAGATACAGCTGTCTTTATGGGTATTAAGACCTGCCTGTTTTAGCCACACATCACAGTGTGCTAACAATATGACTTACGGATCATCAGCCTGGAAAATAAAAGATACTATTATTGATGAGCATGTTTATCTATTCACGCTTCATTACTTCGACCTTTAGGGGGAAGTCTAAAACCAGACAGCATCAATCTGAGGTCATGCCAGCTTGCTGACCACACCATTGTTAAATCACCAGGCAAAGTTGCGAATCTTTTATTTAAAATCAAATTAATGACAAAGATCACCGTCAATTAAGGAGGACCTCTGCTCTTACTAGCTATTTGCAGTTTACAGTGTAGAGAGCACAGGCCTGTACACCTGCAGCAAGTAGCACCATCACATTGTCTGCTGAAGCAAAGATTTAATGTTTTCCCCACTAGACCCAGGAATATCTGTTGTGTTTAAGTTAGGTGGCCATTGCAGATCATGCAAAGTGAACTGACTTAACTGGCCTTAGGGAAGCTGCAGATGTTGAGGTCCCAGCCTCTCCCAGCACAACAATCACTCAGAGGATGCAGACCATAAAAGGCCTTCAACATACGCAGAAAATGCCGTAGGTAACTGTCACTATTGCTAATGAGTGGTAGAAGGATAATTTCTGTTTCTCTATGTGTGTGAGTGTGTGTGTGTGTTTTCCTTCCTCCTTAAGACAAATCACAGCAATAACTTTGAACCCAATAACCTTTATAGAAACTCCATGGTGACTAATTATAAGAGAAGTACCTACTATTAGCAGAAATAGGATTGTTATTCAATAACCTTGGGAGATTGCACATCCAATGATGCTCTGAATCTGTAGTTATTAGATGGGGGGGGTCTAGTGAAGGTTATTTCAGATTGCTGCTGGCATCTTGCTGCTGAGCTCTGTATATTCAATGCCACAATGTCAGCAGCTTGAAATTCCCTGTCTAGATTTTATGCAGCTAATAATCTTCAATTTAGTACTGTTTCCAAAGAAGGAGAATGAGAATGAGGTATTGTCAAAGTAGGGGCATTCTCTGCGGCTCTCTGTCTCGGGGCACCTCTGACAGGACATTCTCAGGCACTGCACACCTACAGCAATGAGTCATGTACCAAAAAAACAATTTGCTTAAGCTGCTGGGATGTCTACTGATGTTGATTAACAAAATGCAGACATCTGAAATTTCCTTTGTATTGTATACATGGCTTTGTTTAAGCAAAAGGTAAAGAGGAGATGGTATGCCTGTTAGAGACTTCTACACACCCAGATCTTCACCTCCCACTCCATGAAAGCAGGAACGTCAGTGAATTTCAGCATTACTGAAGCTTCATTTTTACGCTGTGTGGATGTTGATGAGGGAAGAACATGCCAGCAAACAAGAAAACAGACTAGTCTTTACAAAGAGTAGTCTTCAGGGCACTGGTTTAATTCCATTCCAGAAGGTGACAACCAAAGCCACAAAATTAATTTTCAGACCCAACATCTGTGTTTTTGCACTAAGAGACTTACATCCCCCAGATGATTCCTGGGCAAATGACTTTGAAAGGCTCTTTTCTTTGCAAAGAAAAGCCAATCCTGTCCTTCACTTTTCAGAGGTTCTGCTCCATGAACCATGAGTTGTTTCATCCAAAGTTTCTTTAAAATTTGGGTTTTGGAAGAAGACCAGATAGATTTAGCAATTGTTATTAGTAACAAGTGCACCAATTACAACACATGTCAACCTCATTAGAAATCTGATCAATAGTTGCTGTGTAGACAGGTAGCCCCAGTTCATTGGAAACTGATTCTCAGCTTGCAAGCAGAGGTTAGGACCTTCTTCAGGATTTGCTTGATTCACAAACCTCTTTTCCTTTTTTTTTTGAATCAGCAATTCAGAATAATTCTTCAGAGATCTTCATACCCATACTTGCACACTTTTTTTTTTTAAATTGAACAGTTTTACCATTGTCATGCATATAGAAACAAAAGCTGGATTTTTACAAAATTTTAAGAATGTTTTAAAATTTACAAGCTTTTTCATTTTCCTGCTATAAAATTGTTTTTCATTAATCCTTCTTAATAGACAAAAACCCTCTTACTGTAACTGGTATTGAAAAAACTGTCCATCTTCACTCAAATCTGTTAACACAGACTACTAAAATCATACCATGATTTCAGAAATACAGATAGTGTAATGCCTTCACCATGGCTCATTGCTGGATATTGTTTATAACCTTAGAGAACAAATAAAAATACAGAAATACCAAAAAATAATTCGCTTACTTACCCAAGGAACCAAAGCTGCCTGCTTCTGACTGTCTACATGACTTTCAAGCATTATTTGCAGCCCATTACCCAGTATTCACAGTTTGGAGACAAACCCATATTTTGGCATGGGGAATGCTCGAGATTCAAAGGATGCTGATACTTGATTCTCTACTTCTAACACAGACCAAACCAGCCCATCCTACAAGTAAGCAGGTAGAAAACTGAGGCACACAACTGAGATATACAAAATGACGCTTCTCTTTCATGTGCTCAGTATAGTTATTAACACAGGTGCAATCTATTCACAGTATGTTGGAGAATGGAAGAGTTGATTCCTTTTGCAAAGCCAAAATAATGTCCCAGCTTTCAAATATTTGGATCTTATACCTAACTTAAAATCTGAATCTAAATTAATAAATGTTTGTCTTTGTTAACAAGTACAATACAAACTTGAATCCAGTGAGATTAATCTGACTGTGCAAACTGCACTTGCTGCAGAAATTCAAAGTGTTTAGTTTAGTTCTGAGCAAACTGGCATGCTTTGAAACTAATGTGTTACTAGCCTGTTTCTTTCCAGCTGTGCCGTGGTATTTGGTACTTTTCTGGTTTTATGCATGTGTTGTTCTATAAAATGTTCTAGTCAAGAATTAATCAGTATATTTTAAGATTAATATGACAGCTTTGAAGAATGTATTTAAAATAGTTCGCTTTTACTTTATTTCTTATTTCATTTGGATCTGTAGCAGACTTTTGCAGCTGACTATAATAAGAGCTAACTACAAGATATCTTTGCAATTCTAATTAAACTGGTAATTTGTACCGGTGACTTTTAATACCTGACATTTAGCATCAATGAATAACAACATAGTAAACAATAGCAATAAACCCAACATTATTTTTCTGTTGTAAAACTCTGAAAACAATTATGCTTTAAATTTTGCAAGCTCATTTGATGTCAGTGTTAAAGCATAGTTTGTTCAAAAGTCTCCAGCACTCTGTGGGAGAAGAACTGAGTTTGTAATTAGACATTGCTGCAGGTAGCAAATGCATATCACATACTGCCAAACAAACAAACTCTAAATAGGATATGCTGAGTAAAGAACAATACTGAATCTGATACTTTAGCCATGTGACTGAATTGAGAAAGTTTTAAAATAACAATGTGCAGCAATACTGTGAAAAAGCAGATAAAGAGTAACAGAGCTAAAATTCAAAAAACCCTCACTTTACTAAACAAGAACAAATACTGTTTGCTAATCTCTCTCTGAAGTGAAGATTGGTGTAAAGAAACATGGGTTGCTGAATAAGCAAAAAAATGCCAGCATCTAATCTGTCCTTGAATTACCTATAGAGCAGAAGGGAGCTAGTCCTGCAGAATAATCTCATTGTATAGTTTGTTTACAGTTGCTGGTATCAGTGAAGAGAATTTGTTCTTCCAGGATGTGAAAGGAGATAATTTCTTGCAGAAATTTTTATTATCATTCTCATTTTGGGTTTAAACTAAAAATGCAAATAAATTTCTGTTAATATCATTCATGATAAAATAGAGAATGCATAAAAAATTTTTGTCTCCATTTTACTTAGAGGCAAAACATCACAGTTTGTTTCAAGATGGGAAATACATAAGAAGAAAATGTAATAACCCAGAAGAGGAAAAGAATATTTATACCTCTTCTAATCCCAAAACATTATTACATGTGATCATTTATGATCTGATGAACCAACCTCAGTGTGGACAAATTTAGATCCATCTAGTTCCTTTACTTTGAAAATTATTACATGTATTTTTATTAAATGTATCTTATGCTGTAGCCTCATAAATGCTAAAAATTATGAACCGAGATGTTCTATCAAGCATGTCATCTTTAAAGAAATAGTTGCTGTCCCCTCTCATTTAGTTAGTCCTGCTCAATACCCTGGTGTTGCTCAAGTACCCAAGGGTTACTAGAATAAGAAAGAAAATGCAATTTTGAAATTATTTACTAATAACATGCATGTTTACCTCATTCAATACAGCTGCATGTTTTACTTTTCTTGACTGATTGCAATGCATTTCCATAACTTAAAAAACCAATTTGGTTACATTTTGTAGTCAGATAGTTCTCTGCATAAAGCTCGATGAAAGCTAATATTGCATTTAAAGTTCATTTCCACTCTGAATTTGGCAACCAGTTTTTTAATATGGGAAAATCATGTTTAAATTACCCATGCTAAATGACAGTTTTTAATTACACTCCATACTTTTCTTTCCTCTTTTACACTATAGATGATTTGGAATAGTGAGCAAGCATGTTAAATCCCTAACATGTAGCAAGTCTTCTTTAAAAAAGTTAAATGGTACTGGATTGGAATATGCCTACTTTTTCCATCAAAGTCTGCTGTCCTATGCTGACAGGGCTAATCCTGCACAGTAGTTCGTAGTTATAAATGTGACTAAGTTTGCAGCACTTTCAAACTATGCTTTTCAAGGACAGAGCCATAAGGACCATTTACACATTGATTTCAACTTACTCGCTTGAGTGACTAAGGACTGTTTACACAGGTATGATATTAACAGACTGAATTTGTCTCATATGTCGAATATCAGAGACAGTTGAAATATTGAACAGAACTGTTTTTCAGCTCCTATCTAAATCTCTTTACTAATTCTCTTAACAAATTCCCTGGCATTTTAAATCTTGCTTTCCCCCTACATTAGGATAGAGTAAGAACTTTTCAGCTATTTTACTCTCAAACAGTAAAAAGGCTTGAAGATAAACGAAGAAATTAGTTTTATAGAACAATGAGAAATGCAATGGTCTGCAATACTATAATTTCTTGGGAAGAAAAGAAAAAGATAAGGAAATCAGGAGGGGCAGCTACCGTTTTACTGACATAATAGAAATCTGTTGTATTAAAAGTCAAGTGACCTTAAATGCCACAGGGCCATTAGAAGTAGTGGGATGTGATCTCAAGCCAGTGAGTGATGTGAAGCCAGTTCCTTCTCAGGGGCTCAAGCTGTAACATCCACATTAATGTATTAGTATCAGTAGATGAAACATAACAAATAGTACATCTCATTTACATAATGGATGAGACTAGGGAAGCAGTTCCAGATGGCTGATGAGCACCTTGAGCCAAAAGAGGAATTTATTTTTTTTTCTGGCATATCAGCATCCACAAGTCTAAAGTGCTGAGATTAGATGAAAATATGGACTTTGAGTGATTTGTTGCCCTTACATTTAAAGAAAGCTAAAATACCTCTCAAGAACAACAGCACTGCCTGCAGCTGTGGGATCTTCTCTGCTTATTCTTGTCATTTGCTAGTAGCTCAGGTAGCTCAATAGAAATTAGAGATGTAAACTTCAGGAAAAACCTTATTTTATCACCAGTCCTGTTGAACATATATTCAGAGTCAACTGACATGGTCAAAATCAAAGTCATATTTATGCATTGCACTGGGTTTGTGCCTTAATGCATGTAAAGCTTATAGTGTGGAAATGCTGGACTATTCATGAACTCAGTACAACACTCAAACGTTCCAACAGTTTAAAGACAAATGAGAATGCAATGTCCTTTTAAACAACCATCAGCTTGCTTTATAAATGATCTGTCCAAACCTGGCACCAGTATAAAATCAAATGCATTGGATTGGCTTTATCAGTGCATTGAATTATGTGTTACGGGAAGAAGGAGTCTGTTTTGCCACTGAAAAAAGGAGCTGATGTCTTTGATGACTTCTTATTCTTGGAGAAGGCTTGTTTTTGTGAATGAGCTGAAGAAGGACAAGAAGTTTTTTTCTCAAGTCATGAACGCTGTAGGTGTTTCAAGAATCCCAGTCAGTCCACAGATAAGATATTTCTGTGTACCTACTAGTACTGAGAAATTTCAGCTGGACTGGTTTGTGTGCTTTACTCACTATGCTAGAATTACATTTTACTAAAAGAACTATTATTAAACCAATACAATGTCAGATTTAGACCTGTTTCCAAATTTGCAGTCAGGAAAAAGTCCTGTCTGACCCTTTTCCCTTTCCCTGGTTAGATTGGCAATGACATTATAGTCCTTTTGCCTTTCATAGCAGGCAGTGAAGTCTACTTCCTAGGAGCACTGTAGCAGTTTAAGTCAATGTCTTCACTGTTTCAAAACTCTATAACATTGACAATATTATTTTCTGGGGCACATTAAATTATTCTTATTTGTTGTTCTCATGTTAAAGATACTGAGTATAAAAAAGTATCTGAAGGAGTGATTTAGTCATTGTCAAAAGGTGGAGGTGAGAGAGAGGAGATACAGTTAGGAACTCTTATAGCTTTCATGTGGTAGGCTGACACTAATTCAGTGTCTGGAGCCTCACTAGACTTCTGTTTCATACCTTTTTCTATCTTAAGTAAATATCAGAACACAAAATGTAAAAAAGGCTTGTGTCTGTGTTCATGCATGTGTATGCACACGCACTTTAGATACATATATTTGTAGGAATAAAAGGTGAGAAGGAGTTATGTAAACCATTTTGTAGAAGGTCATTTCATATTTGAGGAACAAGCTCAGAAATTCTGTCAGCAGTTTTTGGATTTAAGAAATCTCTCAACACCTGTTCTTTCTCAAACATTGGTTTAGACTTTTGATATTTAAAAAAAAAAAAAAAAGTTGCCATCAAATTCCCAAATTCAAAAGAAATCACAGGAGGAAATATTTTCCAGTACAGGGAAGTTTCACGTTTCACATGGAATTCCCAGTCCTCAGAAACCCTCATAGATGAAATGCTGTTGTGTGGAATTTACAACATTTGCTGCCTCGCAAGATTATGCTGTGCAGTGAACAAGATGTAAAGAGGACTATTGGATTTAAGAGGCTTGGAAAAATAGATAGCCCATTTTCAAAATTCAGCTAGGTAAAAAATCAACATAGAGTTATGAATCTCATTCTCAACCACCCCTAATATGCTAAGAGAGACTATTGAAGAAAAGTTACCAGCAAGAGGGAAAAATGAAATACAAATTTAAAAGCACTGAATTTAAATTATATCAGAATGTAACTCTATAAAGAGATATCTTATTACACTGTACACTTTTTTGTTTGTTTTTGATGAAACAATCTTTCTATAATCTTAACAAATGCTAATAGAATTATTTAAAGGTTTTCTTTGTACTTCCCCCCCCCACACACTTTCTTTTCCTTTCTTAAAAATCAGTATCAAAATTGCTTTTAACTTGATGTATTTTCCATTGCCTGTGATCCATGAGCACAATTATGGGCTGTATATCACTGGAAACAGGTTAAAAAGTCAACAAAATGATAACAATGTTGGGAGGTGAGGTGAAATGAGGAAGATGCAATGCAAATGCATCCCTTTGTGGTATGTGAAGCATAAAATGAAAGCACCCTTCATTTCAGGGAAGTGGCTATGAAACACATTTGAGAATAGCAGCTGGATTTATGTTGACTTAATATTAAGTTAATATTGATTGAGGTGAAACAGCCAAAACATGAATAGATACATTAATTCATATCATTATGCACTATTGGCAGCTATATTTTTTTGCAAGCTTAATGAAATATATAGTTAAACTAATTCATCCCTAGAGGTTTGCCTTATTCATACTGTCTGATTTGTCTGTCTTCTCCTAATTTGTTCAAACAAACACTTTTTCGATCCTTAAATTAAGTTGGCTTTTTGCTTCTACCTCAAGACAATTGCACATCATTACAGAGGTGGTGGAACAAATACAATTGCAAACATCTACTACTATGTACAGTGATGCTGTAAGCTGATCTGCAGTCATTGTGATTTCAAGTTTATGTAAAGGTCACATTGTTTGATTGTGGATAAATGACCCTGGGATTTCAAGCCATCATTAAGGACCTATAAACCCATTTTGATTATTCAGTAAATCTGTTATGTGAAGGGAGAAATTATATCAAGTCAAGTAAGAGTCCAGAACTGTTTATTTTGTGTGCTTTTTTATTACATATGAAATATTCTTGATCATTTATATCACATGGAATTTCAAGAGCTGATACCTAGACTCTTTCAACGGGAGAAAATAGTACTGTAATAGTATCATATAATGAATTATTAACTTGTGCTGCTGCTAGTCATGGAGATTTAAGCGCATACAGAATGTGAATACTGTGCACAGACAATTTTCTTAAGTTTAAAACTCAGGATTTTCTTTTTTTTCTTTTTACTGTCAGTATTGGAAAGTGACTCATTTATAATTACAAGCATCCTGTCTTCTATAGCTTAGCAATTTGTGTATGATCCTACAAGGACAGCTTTCCCTAATATACGGAAATAAGATTTCTTCACTAATTAGGCAACTTAGTTGTACAAATAAGCCACCTCTGCTTAAATCCTAAAATGTTCTCACACCACCACTGTGGTCAGAGAAGTTATATACCTATTTCCCTTTAGGGATCTGATTCTTCGTTTTGTTTGGACAAATCTTCAGTTAGTGTAAATTGTAATTGCTTCATCGCCTTTGGAAAGGTGATAACAATTTATGCCAGCTCAAAATGTGGTGTTTAGTCTTGGGACTGAGAGAAGAAGGTGAAAAAAAGGAACACTCCATATCAGCTTAAAAAAAAATAGCCTCCCGTCTTAACACAAAACGATGGAAAATTTAATGCGAGTTATAAATAGGGCCATTAATTTGATATACAATGCTCTAGCGGTATACTCCATTAAGCATCTATATTTACTTAGCTGCTGCTGTGCTACCAGTATGACACAGCAAAGTTACTATGTAAAACCCTTCCATCATATCATATTGGTTTTGTGTTTCAGACTTGATTAAAATGCACATAGCTGTATAATAAAGTTTCTAGATTTGCCAAGTGCTCACCTGTTATCATAATACCTTGTGTTAAAATAGGAATGAAGAAATTTCTTATGTCTGATTCTGAATCTACTTGTTCTGTGTGAGTTCAGAAGTCTGACTCAAATATTATTAAACTAAAATTCTACTTTGGGTTTAAAAACATAAGAATCTTATGTGATAAACATGAAATTTATTAGAAAACCTTTGCTAAAGCACAAATTAAAAAAAAAAAAAAGAGATGAACACATGAAAACTCAGTCTACAGAGAAGTAAAAAAATAAATCAAGTGATAGGGTTAGATGATTGTGTAATGAAGATAAATTCAGTTTCAGTCTCAGACAAGGGCCGAAGGCATCAATACCCTTACCATGGTTGTCATCAAAAAGACAGACATGGAATATAAGATTCACAAGAACCTCCAAGGTCAGTAAATCCAATTCCCATAAAAGCAGTCAATTATTTCATATGCCTTATACATGTAATTCATAATGTCACATTACACTGCCTACAGATGGCTTGGGAGAGGGGTTTGTTCTCACTATTATTTTTATTGGAGGATATTTCAGACCTTTATTTCTTTTGTGACTAGAAGCAACTTCTAATTACTATCCTAAATTTATTCATTTCAGTCCCTCCTAAAATTTCCAGGTCCTCAGAGTTATGCTACTTTCCTCTCAGTTCAGTAAACAGTACATAAGGGTCTGTGTCAAGGAATATCAATGCAAAATTGTATACCATGTGCAGAAGCAATCAGATTAGATTCTGCAGTGGTACCTTCTGGCCTGTTTTCACTTTCCCATTGATCAGCTCAATAGCAGCAATTGTATAGAAAGTAGACTTGAAATAGCCCAAAGAGCTGTGATAGCATCTTCACAATTAACTTGCCTACTACCCTTCCCCCATCTCACTAGGGATTTTATAAACTGTTATTTGCTGTTTCCTAGTGTTTGGTGGGGGTTTACTGTGTTTCTTTGGGGTTTTTTTTTGGGTTGGATTTCTTTCATTGTTTTTTTTTTCTTTTAAACACCTTATTTCTCTTGGTCACCTTTCATTCATTCCATGAGAAAAGGCCATTCTCCAGCTAAAGATGCATCTTATGTTCCTAGGGAAGAATGAATTGTCTGACGGGCAGTATAAAGAATCTTATATTCTGCTGCTTCTTGAGTCTTTATCTTTTATGAGTTAAATAAACTAGAGTGAGTTAGTCAGTAATACACATAAACAATTACATTCACATAAAGATATTTTTAATACTTAAAGAAATGTGGATCTATTAGGAACATCACCAACACACCCACAGAATGGAATGGAATGGAATGGAATGGAATGGAATGGAATGGAATGGAATGGAATACAATAGAATATTTAACTTGGAAGGGACCTACAGTGGTCATGTAGTCCAACTGCCTGACCAATTCAGGGCTGATTAAATGTTAAAGCATGTTGGTAAGGGCATTGTCCAAACCCCTTTTAAACACTGACAGGCTTAGGGCATTGACCACCTCTCTAGGAAGTGTGTTCCAGTGTTTGACCACCCTCACAGTAAAGATGTGATTCCTAATGTCCAGTCTAAACCTCCCTGCAGCTTTGAACCGTTCCCATGTGTCCTATCACTGCATACCAGGGAGAAGAGCTCAGCCTCCCTCTCCACCTTCCCTCCTCAGGAAGCTGTAGAGAGTAATGACTTTTTAAGCATAATTAAGAGTATAATAATTTTCACATGTGGATTTAAATACATATAATCTACTTATCTTTCTGTAGATACAACTTTACTTTAATTCATCCAAAGGTTGGAAGAGAGTTAATGATGAAAGATTGACATGTCCTGACTAGCAATAGCCTTGTTTGCAGCAAGAATCAAAAGTCTTGTTATGCTGTCTTTACGTCAGAAGAATAAATATGTTTTGTCCAAAGGAGAAATTAATTGAGGGGATATTTTACATTTTTACATTTTACAGTACATTTTTCATGCTATGATTACTATCACATAGTTTCAACTTTTACCCTGAACATTTCTGTACCAAGATCGACTCTGTCTAGCCATTACACAGTTTTGTTCCCATAACCACAGACTGTACTTTATATATGCTGATATTTATTGACAATAAGATCATGCTTTTGCAGATATCTGGAAATATTTGACAGAAAAATGTCAAAGCCAAATGGATCACAGCATGTCTCTTGTGGTGATTGAGAGAAAGTGCAGTTCCTTTGCTATACCTTTTTCTCGTCTTTGCTTTCTTCTTGGAAGTTTTCACAAACCACTAATCAATTTCCCAGTCTTTACATGTTCCATCCAAGACAAATAGAAATGGAGGAAAATAGCATTTCTTATACCAAATGGCCACTGAAACATTTTTCAGTGAACCATCAAAACAGTTTATGTCCACTACTTCAAGAGACCATGATTTATGCAATGTTTCAAAACCTGTCTCCAGAGGTGTTTGTTCTTCACACTCAGAATCCTTTAAGGATATACTGAAGTCATTGAATTCATAGCCAGACTTCAACTGTAAGAAAAATTGCACTTTTTCTCTTTTAATTGCAACTCTAATTTAGATATTCTGAATATTTAAAATCTCTTAATTCATATGCAGAAGAAAGAATACAGACATGAAAAGAAAAACACGTAATATCTATATTTTCCCACCTATTTCACTAACAATAAGCAATAAAAATCCAAGTTCCCAGCTTTAAGGAGGAAAAGAATCACTTTGAAGTGCTGCACCAAGCTTTGAGGTTTTCTTGAATGCATGTTGGTAAATCTTACCAGCTGTTTTTAAGGGAATCTCAGTGATCTAGAAATCATTCAGAAGAATTTGCCATTCTCTGAATGCTATCTCATTCTTTCATGTGTAGCAGTTGAACTAATGGAAAGCTTTATTCAGTCTTACTGAAACTTAACTCAGCTTGAAATTAGTTTTTGATCATAATTCCTACTTAGAGAAATCAATATGAAGCCAGTGAGCATTGTGTCCATTCCACAGGGGGTTTAAATGCTATATTCCTACTGTATAATAGCCTATTTCATATCAATATAGTCTGTGCTACAAAGAGTCAATTAATTCCAGTCTGGATAATGAAGGCATATTCTGAACACTTCAGAGCTATCAGCCAGTCACAGTATGCTTGAATGCAGTTATGTTGCCAAGACTTTCTGAATGCTCAGGGGCCTAGGAAATAGATGAAAGTTACAGAGCAAACAAATAATAAAATCACAGCTAAAAATGGGGGCTAAAGTGGTAAATCGGCTATATGTCCTTTATCTCTGGAGATTAGTGTTCCAATTCTGCATTAGGATTCACAGTGAAAATAATTTTAATGGCTTCAATCTGATCCCCTGGGTGCAGTTTATCCACATTACAGATTTCACTATACCATTAAGAATGACATCCATTTTTCTGCTAAAGAAAGGTGTGGAACAGGAATAACAGGGGACACTTCACAGACCAGGATTGATGTATGTTGGCAGAGCAATGTGTGAAAACTGTAGGCCTGTAAAAGTCAAGGGATTTAAGTATGGATTCAGGTGCACTGAAAGGGTCTATGGACAACTCTGTATGACCTCTGTCTGCACAATAGTGCTGATATTCAAACCTTAGATTCCTAAGTACCATTTTCGTCAGTATAGTTATTAATCATAATAAATTAATGTATATCTAAAGATCAGGAGCCTATGGTAGCTTATGTCTCACAAGGCTGGGTGCTGCAAATCATAAAAAGACTGCACTTTTCACTTATCTTCATCTAGAATTGTAATAAAAATGAGAGTAGGCTACATTTTAGACATACTGCAATAATAATAGTAAACTAGTACAGTAGTAGCGTTTGTTTAGTATTTGTTGTGAAAGCTGTGTCTTATAAACATGAGGACCAACTTAGTTTATCACAGGTAGTAATCCAAACTATTCTTAGGGGTATATTCTTGATCAGTGTTTTATACATCACAGTGTCGGTTTGGAACATATTTCTCCTTTGTTCTATTCTGGCATTTAGTTCAAGTTTAATCTTCTTGTACCAGGTCTTTCACTCCCATGGGCTATTCCTCTTGTTCTTCAGATATTCATTCATGTATCTGTTCTTTACAATTACATTAACTCTCACTGCATCTGGGATCTTCTAAATGATAGAGTTGATCCATTTATGACTGTAAATGTAGGAATTCCCAGAGGCTGAATTTTTTAAAGCAACTGCCTCCAAGCTGGTCTCTCAGATGTCACTGGTACCACGTTGCCTAAGAGACTTACTGTCATTGAGTGCAGCTAGAAGCAATAAAAAAAGTTAAAACCTGACACTGGAAACAAGAGCAAGCTTGTGATATTGCCTGTGGTGTAACTGCTACTCATTGTCATTTCTGGCCCTTCCATGCCTAAGGGATTTCTTGTGTGGCCCAGAAAAGCTGTGCTGATCGAAACTGCAGCAGTGAAGGACTGAATGTCCCTCTCTGAAGTACAGCACTGTGACTTACCTCAGCTAGAAATTCATTCTTGGTGGAGTGCAAAGGGAAACAGGTAGAGCTGTAGCAAGTTCCCACTACTGTAATCTCCCGCCTGGAGTTTCTGTGCCAGTTAGGTTGCAGAAGAGTCTTCACTAGATAACAGCCTGCAAAACTTGCAGGCACCTTAATTATTCACATTTCTGGCAAGGAATAACATAACCTATATGATGTATTCTGTAGAAGAGCACTGTTATGTTTTTCATACCAAAAAGCTTCAGAAATCTTGAGAGATCGTGGGAAATACAGTTCTGGTATATGCATTATTTGGCCATAAACTCAGGGTTAAATATTGATTGTATAGAAAGTAATCAAGTTCTAACACCAACAGGGCCAACAGTTGGTGCTGTGGAAGCTAGAGCTCCTGGTGCCATATCCACTAAAGTGGAAGACTGGCTAAAGATTAATTCGGGTGGAAGCTTTCTCACATACACCTCAGCCACCACTCTGAAGCATCACTGTATGTAGTTTTTCTATATTTTTTCCAAGTACCATCACCAAGTTTCAACTTGGAAAAGATTCAAAGAATAAATCTTGTTTCCTTTTGATAGGTAAATGGGATATAAGAAAAGAGCAACAGCACTGTAGTGGACTTGGAATAGAGATGATCATGGGAAGAGATGGCAGGAAGAACAGAACAGGAGAAAGGAAGACTGATGATTTTGAAGTCTAGCTTGTGCTGATATTCGATTAATGTGGCCATCGGCAACGAGAGTAGAACTTTTCCATGTCCTTTGACTTTTACACCGAATGTGTTCTTCCTTTTAGAAAAGAAAATGAAAGCAATTTATTTAGGGGAAAAAAAAGATTGAGCAAGTATTGAAGGGATCAGTTTCTTTTTTATACTCTTAAAACCAAAATATTCTCCATAAACCCTTCAGTACTCTAAAACAAAAACTTATAATGAGACAAAGCTGTAAAAATGAAACATTTTCTTTGGCAACAAGGTTTTGCACTGACCATGCTTCTGCTGAAATACCAGCTGTGGAATGTTTTATATGAAGTCAAGAGAAAGCCTTAATTTTCCAGTGGTTGGTGTTTTGTTTATGCATTCAGCATATGTTATTATCATTCCTATTGTTGTTATATGTAGAGTAAGGCCTGGCGCTCGGAAGATCTCATGATGTATGGAAAGCATAGAAAGAAGGAAGTAAAGGCAAAGCTATAAGCATCACATAAAATAATACCTTATAAGGCAAAAATCGCTAACTCACCCCCTGATTGGTCCGACATACTCAGTTCCACATTGCTAAGGATATATAATGCTTGCGATATACACAATAAACGCTATTTGATCATCCACCATATTGGTGTCTGTGGTCTCTCGCCCTAAGCCAGGGGGATGGCTTAGCTCTGCAAGTCTTGGCTGAGGCAATGCAGCAACATTATAGAACATGGTTTAAAAACTAGCTTTGTCTTTGTTCAATGACAATGGTTATGAACAAATTAGAGTTTGAAAATGCATTTTCCTTTCTTATTTGAAATTCAAAGACACAATCTTTCATACAAGAAGAAATTTCAAATGATACTTGGAAAAAACATAGAAAAAATGAGTACATTGTTAAAAATATTA
>NW_009913097.1:673-1458 GCF_000696875.1 Nestor notabilis | reverse complement strand
TGTAAAGGAAGAAAAGATTCCTACAACAACAGACAAATTACAAGGATTTTACCTATCATCTTATGTAAACTTTACCATCGTCCTACTTCTCAAATTGCTCTTCAAGTGCTGTGGAAAACTGACATCCATGCATCAAACCTTGAAACCCCTCATTCTACCAGCATTTACAGAGATGGCTCCAGTGAAGCCCACAGAATGTGTTTGATGCAGATCTCCGTGAACTTGGTTGTGATAAAGAATCTATGGGCTCTTGAGAACTTGTCAGTGTTTTTCCACGGGCTGGGTCTGGTTGTTGGACTGCCTGAAGGCACATCAAGCGGGAGGCTCTGTGTGATCACAGGCATGTTGTAAATCGATCTTTAATCCACTGTCTACATGGTGCTGTGTACTGGACTACTCTAAAATTAACATGCAAGATTGCCTCCATTCATAGATGCATCGTACAAGAAGAGGTGATTGTTCCTGATGTTGCAGGACGTTTGCAGGTCCAGATCATACAAATCAAGAACAGTGGCCTCAGCACTTAGCCCCTTCAGCTAATCCCCTCCTGCTGATAATGTTTTTCCTGCCATCGTATTTTAACTCACCAAATGGTAAAGCTCCTTTTGGCAGTAACCTCATCTCATTACCCATGAAGAACCAGGTGCTGGTCATGCTCTCCTCATCCAGACCAGGCTGTGTGTGCATGGTTTTACACCCATCAGGTCATCTCCCTCTGTACACTCGTGTCGCCAGGGCTGTCCTGCTTTTTAGGGGGCAGCTGCTTTGGCAGCATTTGAGCTACC
>NW_009913097.1:0-557 GCF_000696875.1 Nestor notabilis | reverse complement strand
CGGAGTCCTACTGGGGATGAAAAGTCTGTCTGCCTGAAGGATGGTGGCAGGGACAGATACAAACATATATTCATAACCCTAATTATAAAGCCGTTGCATATTAAACTGCTGCAGCAGTTTTGCTTGTGCCCGCACTAATGCACTGCTCTGAATGAAATTATTTATGTCACATTCCTTTATTGCTCATGATCACGTTTTGCTTTATAGTTAAATTATGAATAATCCAAGCAGGATACATTTTAATGATGCTTTCACTCCTATTCCAGATGCATTGATTCAGCAGGTTCTTTCTGTACAGACTCTGACAGTTGGGCTAATGTAACGAGTGTTTTTAAATAAGAGAACACTGAGAGGAGAAGGAGGGAAAATATTTAACTGTCCGTAGAAACTGATGACAGCTGTTTCCAGAAACTGGGGGAAATATTGTATCACCCTCCTCTGACCTTCACAGAAGAAGTTTAAGCTTTTTCAGCACAGTTTCGTACTCTTCCAAGGCAAATATCTATTATTGTAGTAGCTTCCACTTGCCAGCAAGGACAGGACCTCACTATGTCAGG
>NW_009913096.1:0-16205 GCF_000696875.1 Nestor notabilis | reverse complement strand
TGCCCTGCTCGGGCAACAGGCAGCCAGCTCCTCGGTGCCCACCGCTGCCCGGCCCGGCCCCCGCCCCGCCAGCGCTTCGGCAAAGTCAGGGTAAGGAATGGACTCGAACCTGTCTCTGAGCTCCAAGGGCTGTAGCGCTACTCTACCTTCTGCTGGAGCCGGCTGAGGAAGAGCAGCCTGCAACCTGCGGCTCGGGTACGCGCCGCCGATCTGCATTCCGTGCCCGGAGCACTTTGCTGTCAGAGGACAAGCCGGCTCTGCGAGACAGACACAGCAAGTGCCAAGAGCTTAACCCCACCCCAAATAATTTGTTTTTTACTGTACATACGCTTATCCTGTAAATATTAATATATCTGAGTATATAGAGATTAAAGCCTTTGATGGAGAAGTTGCTGGTCGTAACTCCAACAGGCTTACTGCAAAGTTTAAGAAAAGCTGATTAAAAGCATATCGTTGGACATTAAGCAAAGAGGGACCCAACACCAAAGAGAATGACCGTCAGTATTTCTCTGTGCTAGAATAAACCTGGTACGTACTAACAGAGGACATCTGGAGATGAAGTGATCCAACACATCTCGTCCATCTCCAACTGCTACGATCCTGGATCACAGAACAATACAATACATCAATTCCTCACAATGACAGGTACTTATTTAAAAAGATACATTTTTCTCCCTGCAGACTTAGCTTGTTTCAGTGGCTGATTTTGTGACTAGTGCTACATCATGCCCTAAGCTACTGGTTCTGCTGCTTATCTAATCAGGTAAGATGAACTAGAAGTGAGCCAAAATTTCCTTACTTCATTAAATCATAGGTAGCTTTGCTGAAATGGGTAAAACTTTACCTTGTATCTACCACTGTGTACAAATAAATAAGCAGAATTTGAGCCAAAGATAGTAGGTAGGTCATAAATAGCTAACAATTTCCAGTGAACAAATTCAATACATTATACTCATTTAAAGAGATTGGAAACTCATTCTCTTACTCCAAAAATCAATGCACAGCTGTTGTACTGTCTATTGCATTACGATGCACTTCAGCTTACTGTCCTTAATGAGAAATGGTGACAAACTGGTTACAGGGGAGCATAGGACTGCTGTTGAGAGCATTAAAGGCTTGGGAATGGAGAGGACAAGGGAAATAGGCTGTTGAGCTTGCTTGAAATGTTAACTTTTAAGATACTTACATCAGACAGTAAAACCACCAGCCATACAAACATTTGTATTGTTGATAGTGCACCTGCATGAAGTGAACCATTTATTTCTATTATGTTCATGGGCATTAAACTAAATCATTTTTTTCTGCATCTGGACTTTCTAAGCTGTAATAAAATGGCAATCTGACTGGACACACTCAAGCATGCCCTAAAGAGTAAGAAACTAAGTAAAACTAAGATGAACAAGCACACAGTTTCCATGCTTAGGACTGCATTTGTTAATGCGTTTCCTCATACTGTGCATTCTTATAAAAGAAAATTGACCAGTGAAGTATAAACAGACTTTTCTCTGCAGTAATATTAACCCATACCAAGTAGGTACTTGTTTCCTGTTCCTCAGAACAAGTCTTGCACTGATACCACTGTACTAATAGCTTAACTAAATGCTGAAACCTATTCAGCCCACCTGCCAGTTGCAAGGACAGCAAAGTGCCTGTTGCTGGGGTACAGCCATGAGCAGGGTGGTTACTCCATCGTGCTGGGAGACACAAGTGATTATATGACTCATGGGGAAGCAGCCAGCCAATTCCTGTGGAGAGCGATGGCAACACACCTGGAGCAGAGCTGCAAAAAATAAGTTGGCTCCTATGACTGTACCAAATGCAGAAAAATTAGATAGGATCAGATAGAGGCCTTTCAGGCACTATGGCCAGGTTAATTTTATAGCACAAGGTATTTACAGAAGTGGTCTGTAGCTGAAGGACATTTCATATCGCTTATAGCAACATGGCAACAGTGAAAAAGATCAGTAATACATGTATTTGCAATTCACTTCCTATATTCTTTATAGCTCTAATCAATAAGCTAAAGTGTAGAAAATTACTTTTGAATTCTTATTCAAAGCTACTACTAGTGTTGATTGATTATTTTGTGCTTGTATGTTTTTACTTATACCATTGTATAGAGGTAGCTAACTGCAAGGTATCTACCAAGCACAGAGAGATAAAAAAAGGAGAAAGGAATAAAGCGTAACCACAGTTACCTCTACCTCAAAGCAGAGAAGACAAAAAGTCAGCACCAGATGGGAGAGAACAGCAGGTCACTTTGTTGCTTCAGTTTCAGAGGAGACCCTGAGAACTGACAGTACACAGCTGATGATTAACTGCCTCACATGGCTGCAGAGTACAAGGTAGTTCTGCATTTTGGGCTCATTTTCAGACAGTGGGATATTCCGGTAGGATCAGTTCTCAGTTGAGACCTAATCATGTCTCAATGCACACGTACTAGTTTAGTGGTGGGCCAAGACAGGCTGGGTATAAAATGCAGGTGTGGTCTTTCCAGCCTTTTACTCTAGCATACTCAGTAAACATGAGAAAACAACAAACTGAACCCGTTATCAATCATTTATCCTTGGTCTAGTGAGAAATTTTCACAACAGAATTCCTCATATTCATATTAAATACATTTATTAAGTTATATTAGTATGGAAAAAAAAATCCCAAGCCCCAGATTATACAAGATTTAATTTTATCTGAAGTAATCAAGATTCAGGAAACAGCATTTAATGGATACTTAAGTTTGATGTTACAGATCAGGAAACACATGCATCCTTAGAAAGAAAACAACCCAGAGCTTTGCTTTGTTCCTTGTGCCAGGGTCTAGTCTCAACTCAACATAGATGAATAGCTGGAAGAACAAACCAAACTAAAATAATAGTACCTTTTGTATTAGGTGTTCCCAGGTTTTCTTTTTACTTCTGTTATAAAAGCTCTAGCACTTCTGCCATGCTAAGGTAAATGCTTATGCCAACATAAAATAAGAGCCTAAACAGCTCTTTGGGTTTGGTATTCCCCACCCCCTCCATCTATAGCCTCCTACACTGCAGCCATTGCCAGCATATCTGAACAGTTTCTTATCTCTGTGTCATACATCTTCAGGCTTTGCATCATGCTATAACCAAATACGTGCACGAGCAGAATGTTTCACTTAAAAATCATTTTGGAATTTAAATCAAATAAACATTTCAGCTTTAATATTCCTGTCTATCACCAAAACATACATAACTTCGATCCTCCTATGCTTTATATGCTTCTATGTTTGAACAGAACAAGCAGTTGCTGTTGCTGGAGGTATAATAGGAGGGATCCTTTTATGTGTTCTCATTGGAATAACTGCATACCTGCTCTGGAAGAAATTTTGCTGGCTCAATTCATATGAAAAGCTCACTGGTGCTGTCAAAATGACAAATGCAAATGCTGTTTTTCGGGATCAGTCTGAAATTCAACTAGAAAGCACAAGGTATATATTTTTGGTTTTTAAAGCATACATTAATGGAAGTTTCTTTCAACTTGTAAAATCTCAAATGAGGGGGTCATCTAAATATATTCATGTTCATAAATAAATGAGACCCCCTAAATTACATAAAAACATCAGTCATGTTCTGTTTCGTTCCTGTAGGAAAACAGTACTTTCTTTAACTATGAATGCAATTATTATTTCTGATTTATGTAAGAGATAACAGATTCAAGCGTAACTGGTACATGGATAGCTTTATCTGCTACCTAGACAGGTTCAGTCTGTGTTCCAGTCTTTCCTGGTGGTCTTATAACGAAGCATCCGAGAGCCAAACACTAGGACTTTGGTTCAGAAAGGAGACTCTCTTAGAAAGTTAGTGCAGGGCTTTGGGGCTCTAAAACAGGCAGCTGCAGTTAATTCATCCTTTCCTTTGAAAGATCAATCCTAAAGAAGAATTAAAGGAAAAGGTGAGGGATCTGTCTGAAGAGTTAAGATCTGATGGACCTTTAGGCATTATACAAATTATATTAATTGCAGAACAACGGGTATTTATCTTTTCTACCTGTGCATCTCCATAGAATTTTTACAAGATTATGAAATAAGAACAGTAAACTTATCACTGTTACCAAGTTTGGTTTCCAAGCAGAAGTCAGTAGCTGCTGTTGTCTTGAGCAGATCCAGAAGTGTTCCATTTATCATTCCACCAACACTGCATGGGCAAGACTGGATTAATCGGATGAACGAAGAATATGTTCAGGAAGACAGTGACCCCTACATGATTCCTCAGTCTGGGCCCCGGTCATCGTTCCATTCTTTGGGTATGGCGTTGAAAAACGACTCTCTTTAGGGGTACTCTTAAAGAGTAAGTTTATTGTTGTGAAACATGTTTACTGGGTGTATATCAGACATCGTTAGACAGCACCAGCACTGAGCACTGTATGCATACATATTTTTTAAACAGAATATGGCCAGAATATAGTCACTTTGGCTACATTCCACAGCCATGTGCTGTAGGACCTTGTGCATATGGCAGACAAAGCAATCTCTCCTCTGTTTTGTAAAGGCATAACACATGAGTGTAGCTCGGGAAGTGCCTGATTGTTGTCCCCAGAAACAGCAGAGTGACCAGCTGCAGACTGCAACAATGAATACCTGAAACTATCAAGGTACAGTCACATGAATAGGAAAAAGAAATGTGGCACAGCCTACCACTACTCCTCCAAATTTGAGGGAAAAGGAATTAAAATACCAGGTTTATGCAAAATTTGATTGTTAATACAGAGATTAAGGTGATTTCTCCAAATACATTGGTGGTAATAAAAATGTCTCAATGGTCTTGAAACTAATCTGAGTGTTCCTGGTTTTTATTTCTTGAAGCTGGAGCTTACGTTGTAGGGACTGTTAACCCAGAGCTGTACAAATTTCCTGAAGACAAAAGCGAGACAGATTTTCCTGAAGGCAACATTGGCCGCCTCTGGTTCTCCGTAGAATATGAGCAAGAGTCAGAAAGGCTCCTCGTCTCTTTGATCAAAGCCAGAAAGCTGCAGCCTCCCGCTGATTCCTGTAGTCCATTTGTGAAAGTCTACTTGCTGCCTGATGAAAGAAGCTACTTGCAGTCCAAAATGAAATGCAAAACCCTTAACCCGCAGTTCGATGAAAGCTTTGTTTTTCAGGTACTTTTCCTTTTGGTGAAGCAGATTTTTGTTTGCAAATGCTGACTTGTCAAAGTACAGTATACAGTTTTGCAAAAATTAATTTTCTACAAAATTCTACCAAGATACCAGTCATTCCCACTGGAGATAAGAGTTATCACTGGGGCTTCTGGAGATCCTGGGCTACTGAAGTCTGTGGCCCCAGAAAAGATCCTACCTGGGGTCTGCATCAAAGTTGAGGATTCCAGAACTTGCTTGGGGAAGATGAAAACTCTAGTCTGAACTACGGCCGAGTAGTTCAGCTCAGCAGCTCTACAAGTCCAGAAGCAACCAATACTGAACCAACGCTTTCATGGCTTTTAGTTTCCTTGCTGTGGAAGTAGGCTAGAAACTAGAACTCATGAGGTATCTGGTATGCTATTTGTACAGTCCTGTAAAGCTAGAAGCTTGGCTCCCTAAGCCAAGAGGCTTTCACAGCAGATGTCACAAGACAAAAACTTTAGAACAAAAAGAGTTTGTGTTTCAGAACAACTGAAAAATGAGTGTTTACAGATTTCTAAACATTTCTGTCTGGAAGTGAATGCATTGTATAACACTAGATCTGTATGAGTTGAAAAAAACACCAGTTAATTTCACATTTCATGTTTAATTTCACATAGAATCATTCTATTTTAGCTTGTATCTCTAGACTTAGCTTAGCTAAAACTTTACGAAAATTAAGAAAGTTGACTTCAAATAATCGAAGGAAATCTCCACCTACCTTTAACTCACTTTGAAAAATTCTTCCTCTGAAGTCATGCTAGAGTAAAAGTGTCAGATGCTTTATAATTATTAATATATTCTTCCTTTTCCCATACAGGTTTCCAGTAAAATGTTGTTCCAACGGACTCTGAAGTTTTTGGTTTATCATGTCGATAAACAGAAGAAACATCATCTCCTAGGCCAAGTTGTCTTCCCTCTGAAAAATGAAACATTAATCGATGACAAGAAGCTAGTCATATGGAGAGATCTGGAGAAAGAAAACTTGGAGGTACGTGACAGCAGGCTGCTTGGCACTGTGGAACTTCTGCCATCTTACAATTACTCGAGGGGTACAGCAGAAGTAGTTGAAACAACATACGTCAAGATTTCAACCTGCAGATCCATAGCTGTTGCACAGGGATTATCCAACTGCCCAGGAAACAGTCACACCAGTTAGGAAACAGTTACATAAGAGAGCACCTTTTGTTATTTGCTTCTGTTCTGAACCAGTGAGAGCAGAAAAAAGGCAGAAAAGGCACAGAAATAGGCATCCCCTGGAAGAGATAGTAGTTCAAAGGTTCCAGAAAGCTGGTTTAATTGGTTCTATCAAATGTCACAACAGAATAAATAAAGCCATTACAATTCATCACTCATGTGAACTGAGCCCTTAGTGTGGCAGTTGTACAAAAGACATCTTTCCCCCTCCCCCATTTGTCTGTGTGAAGAGAGAGTTTGAGATATATTTGACCAGTGTTGTTCTGCTTCCAAAGCCTCCTTCAGAGTATGGTGATATCCAGTTCTCCATCAGCTACAATGACTACCTGGGCCGTCTCACTGTAGTGGTTCTGAGAGCAAGGGGATTAAAGCTCCAGGAGGAGAGCCATACTATCAGTAAGTGTGATTTCCTCTCTGATATCAGCTCCAGAATTCAGGTTTTAATTTGCTAGTTCCTCATCTGTCCACCCAGGCTTGCACTGAGTGACTCTGAAAAGAAAAAATAAACACACAGGTGATTTGAGTGGAAACAACCCATACTTTATTACTGGGGCAATTAGATTTTGATAGCTCAGTTCTGCTACATTTTGATTCTGTTTCATAATAAGTGGTTTGTCTCATGTCATCAGTAGCATTTTTTTTCCTCCTGCTTTAATACAGTGAGCAAAGACCCTCCTACAGAGAAGGTAGCATTTCAGGGGATACTGACATTAACTGAGTTGCCTCAAGGCAAAAGCCCAGAGGTAACAGCTGCAGGACAACTGCTTACACTGAACAGCTGTCCTTGGTAGAACTGAACTAGGAAAAAAAAAATCCCATTTTAGGACAGCCTAGCCAGTGTTCAAAGGAGCACAGCATTGACTCACAATTTTTCTCCCTTACTGCAGTGGGCATTTTCCTGGTACACCGTGCTTATGTGTCCCTGGCCTCAGAGTAATAAACATAGTAGTAGGAGCATGGAATCTCTTATTGCTTCACTGGAAATGAACAAATCTTTAGCCATCAATTTCTACATGCTTGTCACTAAATTTTATAGAAGGGTAGGGAAGAATGGAAGATTTCAAGCTGCTTTAGATCTCATTGCCAGAGACCTACTGAGTAAGACCACAACGCTTCAGGAAGCAAAGCAATTTTTCTTGTTGGTGTAGTTCTTGTTCCCACACTCACGCACCAATTTCGGTAGTATTTTCTAGAAAAGCAGAGATCATTGATCTCTTCCTCAGATTTCCTACCGAATCCCTTACTGCAGGGCTAGAAGTCATTAGTAAAACCTTTTGTCTAAGGTTTCTTCTTTGACCAGGAGACACTATTCCCCTGAAATTTATCCAATCCAACCACAGGCTGCAGCTCTATGATGTGGCTCCTCCCTCACAGCCTCCCTGTGTGGATCAAACAATCATGTGATCAAATATATGAAATTAACTACTGACCAAACAAACTAAGCCTTCAGAAAAGTTTTCATCAGATGAAGGGAAGGAATAGGAATGTAAGACCAAGGATGCAGGGTAAGAACATGATTGCTCTTTTTAACAGCCCTTAAGTTGGAAAGTACACTGCAAAACTGCCCCCTAAGTACTTTATGTACTCCCTGCTTAATGTTCTGCATGGCAATGCTGCCATGTATGTTTCACAAATCAGTCATGATTGAATTTTATACTTAATATTGACATCTGAAAGCAAGAAATTCCTTAAGCCTTCTCCCAGCTGCCTCTGATGTATTTTCCTCTTGAATATCTTTTTCTCCAAGGTGTGTATGTCAAAGTCTCACTAATGAACCATAATAAATTCATCAAAAGTAAAAAGACAGCAGCTGTTCTGGGATCTCCCAATCCAGTGTATAATGAAACCTTCAGTTTCAAGGCAGATCAGACAGAGCTGGATACAGCAAGCCTAAGTCTATCAGTGCTCCAGAGTATCAAGGATGAAAGTAAGCAATATAAATTATTACAGTTAAGATATCATAGATCTCTTAAATATTGCAGAGATACTTAAACCTGAGAGGAATTCCTTTTTAGCAGTCATGATAAAACATACAAAAGGTTTGATGTATTTCATAGGATGTTTCTTTAAAAAGCAGCACAAAACTTATTTGCAGTAAGTGTATGCATCTCTTTCAGAGGCCAAAGATAAACTTAATGGAAGACATGAATAAAGTAACTGTAGGCTAGTCACTAGCAGTAGAAAGTGCTGTACTTTTGTTTCATTCTGGTATCCTAAGAAAACAAGCTTATTCAATTACATTGTCTATATGTGTATTTTCCAACCTGCAAAATTTTGAGGCTGTTCACTGTTCCTAACAGAATTTGAAAGAGGAATAGGAATTTTAATTATCACATCAGTTCATCGGTAAGAAAGGAGACAGATTACAAACATCCCCGTTCCCTGGCAGAAAACCTGATGCTTGAAGTTGCCTCTTATTATGTCAGAGAATACATGAAGAAGTTCTGCTTAGAGAAGTGAATCACAACTCCCCATTTCCACTGCTCACAAGAAAACATTTTCCCTGCAGTGCAGATATGATCTTAATAGTGAAGTGCTAATACCCTCATTTGGATTTATACACTTCTTCAAAAATTTGTTTAGGTGAATTTTTGAGCAGGTTCTTTGGCTTTGAGGATTGGCAAGAACTAGTATTTCATCATTTTCATTTGTGGACAGCCAAACACTTTACAAACATTCTCAAGTTCATGTAAAGGCAGGTTTGAATTACTTTTCCCCCATCCACAGATGACAAGTTCAGGCATGAACTAACATGGGAGAGTGTGGTTAGTGGCAATCCACATATTGCAACTCAGAGCTATCCCACTAAAACTATTCTTTCCCAAGCTAGAGCATCATATGAATCCTACTAAGGTTACTGATGTCCAACACAAACACTTCCACAGTACACCTGCGATAGAGAGGCTGGGCAGATACAGATCTGTGTGCCTTAAACTGGTTCTAGTTTAGAGTGCAGGCAGTAGGGTAGGCCTGAATTGACTGAATACTCACTTACTGCAGTACCTTTTAATGCTGAATCTTAGCATGTAGAAACTACATAACTTGAAACCAAGAGTTAATTCCTTGATGAAAATTTTGGGTTAAAAATAACTTTCAGAACATGCATTAGAGAAATACAAGTTAATTTTCTAATTCAGGTAAGGATTTTTAAGAAGCAACTACAAATGCTAATCACAAACTGCTTGCTCTTTTCCCCAGAAACACATCTGCTAGGACATGTAGTAGTTGGGCCTTTCATGTACACCCACGGCAAAGAACTAGAACACTGGAATGAAATGATCAGCAAGCCCAAGGAGTTGGTTAAGCGATGGCATGCTCTCCGCCTCAGCACATAAACAGCATGGATAAAAAAAAATCCCCAATCAACCTTAAAATTCAAAAGCTCTCACTACTATTTTTCATAATCTAAAGGGTACAAAAATCTTTGACCATTTTACACTCTGAAGTAGACAAGAATAAAGTACGTAAATTCTTTCCTTACCCAAATGCAAATAGAAGACTTGGTCCCTGGTAGGCTGGAACTCTTATCTTTGCTCTCTCCAAAATATCTTTCCAATTTAATTAATATGTAACAGAGTAAACAAATCAGACAAACATGATCTCACTGTATTGTTACTTTGGCTAATAAATTCTAATTCTTGGTCATAAGTTACAGGCACAAATGATCATCCATCATGTGGATAGACCTGTTACTATCTAAAGGAAATACTATGAATGAGAATATATTTGAAAGGAATTGTAAGATAACAGACTCCACTTCACCTTATCCCGCATTTGAAATGTTACTTGGTACCCACAAGTCCGCCTTGCTAACTGCACCACTGGGTAAGATGAGCCTAGACTCACTACATTTAATTGAATTTTGCAGAATGTTCAACCCTCATTATAGCTCTGTCAAATGAATAATGTCAGCACCCCCAACCACAAAGAGCCATTTCCAAATTTTCCTCCCACAAACCCACTGAAACCCCATCTAATAGGCCCAACCCCATCCACATGTTCAATCTGGGAATGAAAACTATGTATGAACTCTGCGGTAACTATATTACTATGATAAAGCAATTTTACCAAATACATTATGTCCCTCTATTATTTAAATCATACCAATAAACACTGGAGATCTTAAAAGTAAACTGTTAAGAATCTTTCAGACAGGTTTACCACCTTATGCAGGAGGATGTGTGTGATGTACAGTGTTTATTAACATAAATACCTTTAAAGTGGGAAGTCACCTGTCTAGGTACACTAAAGTCTGAGTAATAAAATATTGCATTGTACTAATATGGTCTCTTTTCTTCAAGTTTCTTATATATTAACGTACCAAAACTTCCAGCTTGTGCGTTCAATACTTCCAGCTAAAGTCATGAAGAAACATATTATATGCAGTTACTAATGTGCTTGACTTTGCTCGAGGTCATCCAAGTGAAGTAAATGAGAAAGGTCCTTTTTGACTTTTCCTGAACATGACAGTAACTCCAGTAAAGCAAGAAACATTATTAAATAAGGGGTTACAGTGTTACCAATTGTCACATAACAAAGCAACTTTTTTTTACCTACTGCCTTTTAGACATCATCCACCTGATCTTGTGCTTGCGAGTTATATCGAGATGAAGGAGGACGAATGATTACAGACCTCTCAGTGCCTAACAGTGCTTCTTCTCCTCTAAAAGATTGTGTATTTTCAACCAGATATATAGCACAAATACCCCCATCCAAGAAACAGATACAAGATCATACAAGATGTGACACATTCCTCAATAATTCCCACTACTACTGACAAATACTGGAATTTCTAATCTTACAACCAAATTATTACCGAATTGTGGATGTCTTCCTCTAATCTGGCATATCTGAGAAAAACGCAGTCTCATACTAGTGAATTTTTCTGGAGAGAAAAGGAAACCAGACACTAAGTAAGAGTTTATGAAGATAAAAATATATTTATAAAAATATACTTTATGACAATTTACAAGTATTACAGCAGCAGTATATACATTTAGCAGACATTCCATACCAGTCCTTTTTTTTTTTTTTGTATAGGTTAAAATCAAAATCCTTTCTTATCGTTAAAGAGATTTGCTTTCTTCAGCTCATTCCGTTTTCTTCTGTTTGCCATCTGTATGTTCCTATGGTTTCTGTTATTGCTCAGTTATTGCAGAGGTCAGTGCTTTAAAGATAAGGATGAAAATTTAGCAGATGGAAATCCTTTTGCAAAGGATAGCTGTTTTCATCTAGCACAAAATGGCTTCTAATTTCCAACAAATAGGACGCTTCTGTATCCGCTAGCAGCAAATGACACAGATCTGCTATTATTGTGCCATAGGTTATATCTGAAGAGGGCACTGTAAAAGACAGAAAAATCCAACTTACTCTTTATTTTCACAATAGCCCTTAATGTTCAAGTTCCACCTCCATCAAAGCTACACTGAATTAGTGGAAGTGTAGCTCAATATCCAAATATAATATTAGCTATTGTTTTTAATAGTATTTTGAAACCAATGTGCTAATACTGTTTCTCATTAAACCAACACCTGTGAATCATGTAAAACACCTCTCAAGACAAACAGGATGTATCAAGGGAAGCCTGTCTGAAACACCGCTCAATGATTTACATCATGAAAGCATGTCAGCCATTTCTAGAAACTGCTCAGATTTTATTTTACATATAAGGAATCCATTTAGTTACTGAATACTTTGCTATATAATGTATAATAAATGTTCATACTATCTGACCTCTTGTTGATACTTCAACTCTGAACTTGAGTTTGTTGGACAGCTACTGGGTTTTTTTCTGTAAGTCTCATACAGTATGAGCAAACATCATCCAGAGGAATCTCATCCAAATTCTAAATTGTCAATAGTTAAAAATTTTACTTCCATTGTGAACTTTGCTGCTTGTTTCTATCACAAGTAGTTCATGAAACAGTACCTACTAATCTCTTCAGCCAGTCTGCAGGAATATTGAGGAAGATTTTTTCCATCAGCTCAGACACCACATGAACGTAAATTTCATATCCTTCATCTTCTACTGTCATCACAGCAGGTCTAAAGCAGAAACCAGAAGACTTCAAAGTTAGCTGCTATGTCTTTTTGGAGCAAAGTTTCTGAAAGTAATGCAATGTAATACTACCCTCCAACATAGTATCAGGAACTAGAAAAACTAGAAAATCTGTATGCACTCATCTCCGTCAAATCTGTAGTGCTGGAATGAGTTTGAGGTATATATACTGAACTTACTACTCAGTGTTAAAATAACTTCAAAAGCTATCAAGTAAGCCTTACTTTCAAACAACTGGACAAAACAATGCTTTAGCAGTAGCCTTTTCCTGGAAGACAAGGAGAACTGCACTGTTATGAAATTAGTGTTATGTCATTTATGGCTTTGAACTTTATAAATTTAAAGTATAAATGTGAATATGCAAGTATATGTACCTATAAATATACAAGGGGTACACAGAGATTTGAAATGCAAAGTAGGGAGACAAGCTTAGGTTTATCACTTGGAATTGTATCATTTATAGCAACGCCACTTAATATTGTCTGTCTTAATATACTAGTTCATAGCCACTACATAATACCAAGGTAGTATCTCCTGTACTGTGACAACCACCAAATGATTTCACATACCACTCAACAAGTTAAAAATCCCCTTCCTGGAAACCATTTTCTACATATAATATGGTCAACTGAATTCCTATTAGGTCTGAAATGAACCTGCTTAGGGACTGCTGTCAAACAAGCACTGGTCTTTTCCAAATTTTGCTGTTTCTCATGATTCAAAAGTGATATTGGATAATAAGCAACTGGTAAGAAGTGATCCTTTTTTTAGTACAGGTATTCCCTGCATTTCACTTGTTCTTCTTCTTTCCAACCTGTCACTATTGATGTCCTATGTTTTTTTTTTATATGTTTTTTTTTAATTGTTCCCCTCAAAATAAATCCTTACTATTGGTTCTTGCTGTGCTTCTGCAAGATGATGATACCTTAGCAGTCCTATATAGTGATGTTCAACAGGCAGTTTCTGCTTGCTTTCAAGCTTGAGTGATTTTACTAAGCCTAATCATTCATACAGCTGACGCAGCTTCTACGCAACATATGCTCTTTGACTGTCCTGAGACTATTTACAATTTGACCTGTATCATCAGCACCATCACAATCCCCACACTTCAGACAATCTGCACTGCTCTGATCAAAGGAGGATGCACTGATTCTATCCTGACCATCCCTCAGAAGAAACTAAAATACTAAACATCAGGACATATCACAATAATGTAAATCCTGGTTATAGCAACATTGGAACAGTACCAAAACAGCATATGTTAAATGAAGTAATAATACAAGGCACAATCATCTTCAGTGCAGAACTTTTCAAAAGGAGATGCTCCAAGAGGATAAAATGTGCTCACTGCAGAGATGGTAGAAATGAAAGAAGGACAGTCACTTCAAGGGACTAGCAGAGCTGCACTGTCAAATAGGGCAGTCAGTACTGCAGTACATAGACAACTGGAGAGTGTTATTAATAGACTAATTTAGTTAGCATGATGCACAATATACTTAACAGCACTAATCTAAATGCCTGTGAGGCATGAAGGCAAATGACTGCAAGTACACCACTTTCCCAGGGGGCAAATCATTTGACTTGCCATCCATTGATCTAAAAGCTACTGTGAAATTTCATAATTTCAGTGATTAAAAGAGGTAAGAGAATACCATGTCTGATTATCTATGGGATTACTTCAAATCTGTTGGTCTAGAAACCAAGGCCCAGACTACTGTAGTTATTAAAGACTGCTGGCTCCCTTCATAACAGAGAGCTTAGGAGTACACTTTCATGCTTTTACACTTTTAACTACACAAATAATTGTGGGCAATTGCTATTTTGTTTCTGAAGAAACGTATTTTGGTTTAGACAATTTATGCTGAAGTACATGAAAATTACTGACTTCAAGAAATACTAAATTAACATTTTGGAAACAGTATAATTAACGTAAACATGTTTGCAGAGAAATGTTCTAAGAGATGTTGCAAAATTTAAAGCTTTCAAAACCATAGGCAAATGTGGTCTACAAAAGTGATGTGTCACAAACCAAGTGATGCATTAGAAAAGATTAATTTTGCTTTATTATTGGTTATTACACTCTGACTACCTGTTTCTCAGTTCATACTCTGTTCTCCAGGTCATCTAAGTCTTCTTTCAGATAATCTTATTTACTTCAACAGGAATGAACTGTCATGGTGAGAAAGAAATTTCAACAGTCTTCAAAACAGTGCCTAACACTTAATTTTCTTTCAGTAGTGCACAGAAAATGCAATTTTGTGATTAACTTAATTCCTTAAATACCACTGTTTTTAACGTGGTGAATTTAAATGATTGTAAACCAGTTAGAAACATATTTAAGCATATAGCTAAATTTCTCTAAAGGCATAAATAAATAATCCTTAGAGGCTACTGAGTAAATAGTCTTGAGTACCTGTATACTAAGCTGGTGAAGCATGCCAGTCAAATGGGCTTTTCCACTAGCAGAAAAGGGTTAGATTCAATCCATGCTTAGCACTAAGTAGCTAGGAATCTCTCATCTCATTATTGCTGCTGTTAAAATGTTCAACTTTTTAAATTACAAACACTAGTTGTAATGGACTGAAAAAATAAATATCTGAATGGAATGACAACATCATACCAAATTCCAGGGAAAAGATGCCAGGAAAAAAAAAGATGCCTGGGCAAAACCAGGTGTAAGAAACAAGGGCCTGTGATGTCTGAAATTTAAGAAATGAGCTCTGGAATACGGAACATTTCTCCTTGTCTTAGTTTTCATGATTTCTTTTAGCTTGATATTCACATTGTCTTCGCTCAAACAAACAAACAAAAAAAAAAAAAAAAAGAGGAGGAAATATTTACACATATGACAGCACTTGTTTCTAGGAACTTCTGCCACATTCTTACTGCTAATGTTAATGTGTTCAGTATTCTAGGTATCTAACTTAAAAAAGAAAGCTATGTAAGCATCTACACATGCATCTATCTAAAGCTTGTGTCTTTGGCATGTGAAGGAAAAGATGGGCTTCATTACAATCACAGCTGATTAACAAAACTGGGTTTTACATTTCAAAGGAAAAAGATGATAGGAGATGACTTCACTGACCTACAGTATGGAAACCAGAGATATTAAAGCCAAGTCTTTTAAATACCAAGATCCTTTTTAATATCTATTTTCCTATTATATTGTCTATTTCTTAAATGTTCACACTTTTAAAATAAGAGTGTTATAAGTTATTATATTCCCTGAATCACAAAGATGCAAATTAAATTATAATCTTATGTTTTAAGAACTCTGCAGGGCTTAGTATTATTAAATTTACTTGTACTAAGTAGAAAACAATATATAGATTTTACTCTAAAGGAGATCCTGGTAGCTATTGCATTGCTAGATATAGAGCATACTGAACTTACTATCTCCTTATACTGAGGGATTAAAAACAATCTATAAAGGGACATCAAAAGAAGCTTGACCAGGAGTTTGAAGAAAGTGACCCTGCCCCTCTACTCTGCTCTCATGAGACCTCACTTGGAGTATTGTGTACAGTTCTGGCGTCCTCAGCATAAAAAGGACATGGTGCTGTTGCAGCAAGTCCAGAGAAGGGCCACGAGGATGATAAGGGGACTGGAGCACCTCCCATATGAAGACAGGCTGAGAAAGTTGGGGCTGTTCAGCCTGGAGAAGAGAAGGCTGCGTGGAGACCTTACAGCAGCCTTCCAGTATCTGAAGGGGGCCTACAAGGATGCTGGGGAGGGACTCTTCATTAGAGACTGTAGTGACAGGACGAGGGGTAATGAGCTCAAACTTAAACAGGGGAAGTTTAGGTTA
>NW_009913095.1:0-3600 GCF_000696875.1 Nestor notabilis | reverse complement strand
GCTTCCCCTCCTCCCTGGCAGAGCATGAGGCAGAAAGTCCTTAGTCGGAGTAAACATCACATAGCAACAACTAAAAACATCAGTGTGTTATCAGCGCTGTTCCCAGGCTGAAGCTGAAAACACAGCACTGCACCAGCTACGAAGAAGGAGAAAAATGACTGCTACAGCTGAACCCAGGACAGTTCATTATTGTGTAATCAAAACCTAAAATAATTTATTAATGTTTCATTTCAGTCTGTGCACATTAAAAGATTAAGTTTGTGCACAAAGACAACTGGTTACAATATGTTCAGCCTTCCGTGAAACTTGAAACATAGCTCACCTCAAAAACTAGATATACATTTCAAGCACTAAGGCTGTTTATATATAGTGATGTGAGGAAGGTTGCAAGTACAGCAATTTCTGAGAATTTAAAAAATGTGAATTGGAAGAAAGCATCTTCGTAAAATTTCCTCAAAATTTTAAAATTAAGTGTATCCCAAGATGATGAAAAAGAGAAATTGTAACAATTTACTTAGTTCAGGTTGTCACTTTACATTATAGTTCCTTAATCTCATATGATCATTGTACAATACATGGAGTGAATGTAAGCACTTAACAATTTCAAGTTATGATTATAAGTTCTCAGATGGAGACAATATGACGTCTTAAATATTGTAGATCACCTTGTTTCATTTTTGCCAGACACTAGTCAATATACTCCTGCTTCTAACAGTGAAGTAGTAAAAAGTGGGTTATTCCTATTAAGCTTCAGTAAGCATGTAGCAGAAAAATAAAGGCCTGACGTGTATTTTTCACAGAAGCTTAAGAAATGTGATAGTAAGGTTTTGAGAAAAATGTTTAAATATCCCAATTTACCTTTAACACATCTTACAGAGAATAAAATCCTATGTTTTTCCTGTTGCAGGTCCTGAAATACTAACTTGGCAGCAGGCAAGGAAACTCTTTTACTTTAGTGTTGGAAACTTGTTTTCTCAGGGAAAATGTTTTGCCCTTCTCTGTTTCAGAAATGGATGTTTTAGGGTATGATTCTTACAAGTAGCAAAGTATCTGAAATATACCATAGAGACAAAGAAAAATAAGATTTTCCTAAGGAGAATACTGGTGTGTGTGCCTGTTTGACACTGCATCTGGAGGCACTGGATGCTTTTTAAGATACAGAAAAAACCCGTTCTTCTACTATGAAATAGCAGTATATTCAAGGTCATTATGAAGAACTGAGTTGGGTTATTGTCCTGGGCTCTGCCGTGTTTAGCTGGCTGTACTGTCTGCTGGCACTGTCTGCTCCATCTTGTGGCTCTGCCCTTGGAAAGAGAGGAGGAAACTTCACCTTTTCCAGTTGCCAAGGCAGTGATGGATTCTAGCAGGCTCCCAGGACACAGACCAGAGTGGGACTCCTGGTTAGTAAAGTTGAAAGGGTTTCACAGTTCCAGTGAGAGCGGCAGTGTTACGATGTTGGAGACAGCAGATCATGCTGTTACTCATTGGGTTGCATGAACAAACTCAGTGTCTACCACTGACCAGTGGGCATGTATTAGTGGTCATACATGTATATTCTTTGGAAGGGAGATTTTGCTGTACTAGACCTGACACTGTAGTTGGTTTGTTTCTCGTTTCAGTATTACAGCCTATCTCTCTGCCTGTATTTGTAATATGGCAGCAAATGTCCAGTTTGGTTTATCGTGTCCTATTCTTACTGTGCTAGTAGGTTGGGGTTTGTGTTTTAGATTTTGCTTTAAAACAACAGAAAATATACCAACAGAGGTTTGGTTTAGTCTTAAATTTGTTTAAAGCATCATGCAGTGTGTATAACAATTTATTGATGGAGCTGGGGTGAGAACAGATTGTCATAACATAATGAAAAAGCACTGACACTTTTTAAGTATTGTTTAAGCTGAAAAACTATGGAGGGATTAAGGAAAATGGCAAGTAAGTAAACTTGTACTTGTTTCAGAAGAAAGTAAATACACGTTCACTCCTTTGAGTTGAAATTATTCCTTCTGATTTGGACCCATTTATTTAGTGTATTCATTGGTTGTAAGTTACGCATGACATAGTGGTTGTAATTCTGTCTGTAAAGTTAATGTATATGCTAATGGATTTTAAAGTATCCAGTGGCTGCTAGCTTTGCTTTTATTATATTTAACTTCTGGAGACTTAAAGTGCTTAATTACGATTTTTTTGTAATGTCTATTATTTAGACTGTTCATAGCAAGTAAGTTGTTTTATACATATATATGTATGTGTTTTACAGCAATCAACAAGCATTTTTGCTAGAAAATGTCCCATGCAATAACATAAGCTGCAAGAGCATACGTCGCATGTTTAAAGTTTTTTGGGAGCTCTCAGATTTAAATGAAATCAAGGATGCGGTGGTAGCAACCTTCTTCGACATATATGAGGATGTAAGTTCAACCCTTTTCTACAGCAAACGGCGTCTCTCTGTGTTGCTGTATCTGTCTGTGCCACTGGCAGACTGCAGTGTGGAAAGGTTGGCTTCAGCCTGGGAAGTGGGCTCTTGAGATGCTCCCTGGAAAGTGAGCAGTTTGCAGCAGCCCATCGCTGCCTGAAAGTTTACTGACGCTCCGTATGCTCTCTTTGGGCTGCCCTCTTCAGTGGCAAGAAAGAAGCCACAGACCACATGCGTGGTCCTAGTTGCATGTGGATGAAGCACTCTGTTCTTGATTGCCAAAGATTCGTGAGATTTAAAAATCCTAAAATAATAGCAAACGTGTCAGCTTTGCTGCACACGCTCCATGTTTTTTTAATGTGTATCTCAAAGAGAATTTCTTTGCTAAATTTAGTTGTTTTCTAGAGTAAATCAGCATTCTAACATAAACGTTTTTCTTTTCCTAGGGAATTTTGGATATCATTGTGCTGAGCAAAGGCTACTCCAACAAGGACTTTGCTATCCATACATTAAAAAATAACTTTGAAGCAGATGCCTATTTTGTTAAAGTTATTGGTAAGTTATCACTGTATAATCAAGTCAAAATGAGAAGAATGTGAACATTTGAGCCTCTGTACATGATAGCATTATGGTAGTGATCTGTCTGATAATTTTAGAATACTAAAAACAGTGTGGAAAATTAATTAATGATTGCAGAAATCTTGTTGCAGAATCTGAGCTGGGATAAATTTGGTTTGTTTCATTTCAACAGGTTTTTTTCTTGTTTTTATTTTACTGTACTTACTAAAATTCTGCCCATTGTTTTCAACACTTTTCGTGGTGTTTAATATCAGCGTTGACCAGAATGACCTTTAAATAAGGGTTTATCATTTCCCCAGTGTGGGTTTGGTTTTGGGGTTTTTTTTTAACAAGTATGGATGTCTCATTTCACTCAGTAACTACAGGCAAGCTAAACTTTTCTTCCATCCTGGACCTTTCCTTCTGCATCACAGCAAAATGCATAAGACAGATACTAGGTCTTTAGAAACTCATTTCTCAGCCAGCTTCTGAAGGAAGACCAAGAATTTAAGTGTCAAAAAATACTATCTGCATGGAAAAAGCACATGGAACCAAGTCAATCAGCCTAAAAGAGAAACAGAATCATAGAATAGTTAGGGTTGGAAAGGACCTTAACATCATCTAGTTCCAAC
>NW_009913094.1:0-2394 GCF_000696875.1 Nestor notabilis | reverse complement strand
CAATGTGTACCTCAAGGGGATTTAATTTTGGAGCAAAATAGCCAATGAATTATATGCTGTTGCCTGCTATATAACACTTCTATAGCCCAGTAGCTTGATGCTCGTCTCCACTACTCTGGGCTTTGAAAGGAAGTTATGTGCTGTCATGATCGTCAGCAAAGAATAAAATCATGGGAAAAGCAGCAGCAGCAGCGGGAGTATCCCAGTACTGTCCTTAGGTCACCATCAACTGACCCTGATTTCCCTCTAGTCATCACCCCAGCAAAGAATGAACTTTGATGAGTCCAGATGAGTTCAGCAGTGACCAGACGAGTTCAGCGGTGCTGTTAGCAGGCAACAATCCAACACAACACACCATCTTTCCTGCCCTGAAAGACTGTTATGACAGATGAAGCCCGACATCATGGACTGAATTAGCTCAACGAACTTTCTAGGCACGGTCTATGGACTAAAGGATGATATCTGTTTGTCTGTGTGTGTATATATTTATATAAAGAGACAAAAAGCGATGGTATATTGAAAAACGTGGGACCTGAGCATGACATAAATGGTATGGAATAAGGGATTGATGCCGTCCTGGGTTCAGCTGTAACAGTTATTTTTCTTCTTCCTAGTAGCTGGTGCAGTGTTTTGTTTTGGCTTTAGACTGAGCACAATGCTGATAACACACCGATGTTTTACTTGTTGCTGAACAGTGCTTGCCCTGATCAAGGACTTTTTCAGTCTCATGGTCTGCCAGTGAGGAGGGGCACAAGAAGCCGGGAGGAAGCAGAGACAGGACACCAGACCCAAACTAGCCAAAGGGGTATTCCATACCACGGCACGTCATGCCCAGTATATAAACTGAGGGGAGTTACCTTGAAGGCCCAGATCACTGGTCGGATCGGGCTCGGTATCGGTTGGTGGGTGGTGAGCGGTGAGCAATTGTATTCTTTTTCTTTTCCCCTTTAAGCTTCATATTCTCTCCCCTTGATATTTCCCTTATCATTATCATTATTATTAGTAGTAGTTTTGTATTATACTTTAGTTATCGGACTGTTCTTATCTCAACCCATGGGGTTTACATTCCTTTGATTCTCCTCCCCATCCCACCCCGGGGTGGAGAGGGGGAGAAGAAGGAGGGAAGAGGGGTGAGTGAACAGCTGCACGGTTCTGAGTTACCAGCTGGGCTTAAACCACAACACCTGGGAAGACACAGCCAAGGCTTCAGTGACTGGTGTGAAACACTGATGCTGACCAAGCACAAGAGAAGAGGTGGAGGGATGGAGTGGGCAGTGGTGCTGCGCTAACACCGGACATGTGAGTGCCACGGGTAAGTACAGCCTATGGTGACATTCCCAACTGATGGATTGTGGCCATGCATCCCTTGCTACTCGTTTCACCCAGCCAGGTCATGCCCACACTCCAGTTGAGCAGTTGGTGAAGTTTGGAGTGCTGAGAGAAGCACTGGTGCTGGTGCTGTGCATGGGGACCTGTTCAGTGCATCTTTTGGTGCCAGACCCCAGAAGAGCACTCGCAGCAGCAGAGATGAGCTGGGTGGGGAAACCTCAACTTGGGGTGGTTTAGCTGGGTGCGTTTCCTTCTTAGAGGGACCTGGGCATATCTTTCCCCCTCTCTGGGTCAGCCAATGACTATGGCCTCTCTTCCCTTTCTAGTGTTACACCTGCTGCTGCTGCAGTAGCAACAAGAGGGAACAGCTTGGCATCCCCAGCTCCCCCCAGCCCACCAGAGCCCATGGGGAGCACAGCCATGGCACTGGAGACCCGCTGTCCAATATGCCTGGACAGCTGGGAGGAGGAGGCCAGCTATGTGCTGCCGTGCCTCCACCAATTCTGTTACTCCTGCATCCTGCGGTGGGCTGAGAACAGCCCTGAGTGCCCCCTCTGCAGAAGGAGGATGACTTCCATCATGCACTCGGTGCAGGGGGATGACATCTTTCAGGAGCACGTCATCTCACCACCATCAGATGAAGAAGAACCATCAGGCAGCAACCATCAGAGAGGAGTAGCTCCTGTGCACTCAGCTGCCCACAGTCCCCGGCACTCTGCAGCATTGCAGCCAGCAGCTATGTTCCTCACGCCCAGGCATCCTGTGGCTGGCCTCTGTCCCCACATTTGGGCGTACCTTTTCCGGCAGTACCCATCTCTGCTCCAGCCCCTGATGCCTGGGCTGCGTCAGGGGCTGTGTGTAATATTCCAGGGTCGCCTCTGGGAGTCAGAAGCAGCACGGATGTTTGTTCTGTGCTGCCTGGAGTTCTATGGCCTGGATGAGGAACCCCTGGTGCAGGTGCTGCAGAGTGCCCTGGGTGAATACACCAGGGATTTCGTGCGCAGGCTGATTGACATCACTGTGGAGCACTGCAGCGGGGAGGTCCGACAGTGGCTTGGTCTGGAG
>NW_009913093.1:0-17930 GCF_000696875.1 Nestor notabilis | reverse complement strand
GGACAGTGTCGAATGCCTTGCACAAGTAAAATAATGTATATACAAGTAAAATATATAAACAAGATGTACAGTATCTGTAGCAGAAATTCAACGTTCCCAACATTTATTGACAGTAGAAATCAAAACCAATTTGTAAAGGGGGACAGATAGTCCTTAACTTTATTATTGGTCCTGTTTCAGGAAGTTCTGTAGGTGCACTGGTACTTATATCACGATATTGGTTATTGATGCTACAGGATTAGGAATTTCTGAGGACTCATCCTGTTATGCACAAAGTAAAAGAATTTACAACATGAATAAAGGTGGTACACTTTAATAAGATAGGAAGCATTTTTAATTCCACATTTTTATTTTTTAAAGATAAAGATACGCATCTTGTTTTATGGATGTAGAGATATACATTTCATAGCACATTTTTACATTTTTAAAATGAAGAATGAAGGCATAGGAAGACAAAATGAGCTCCTGAAAAAACATATTTTGAAATAAAGTCTGTTTTTCAAAAATATTGTCTCTTCCCTTGCCAGTATTATGAAATAGCCAGAAGAATAATGCAGTGTTTGCTTCTCTACCAGTTTAAGTAATTTCTGTGGATTTTTTTTTTCTATTTATTTACTATATTAATTTGGTCTATTTTTTTCACACAAAAATAAAAGAAGAAAATCCTCCACTTTACAGAGGTGTATGACTATTTTCAGAGCTGTCTGAAATTTCTAATACCGGGACTTCAAGGATATGTGTTTTCAATGGTTTCTTACCTCTATGAAATACAAATGCTGTTGGTTCTGTCAATCTGGAAAATATTTCCATGAACTTTCAAAATGATAAGAGCTTTTCAAAAGGGACCAATATACAGTATTCGTATTTTAAATATCTTTCTTTAAATCTTTGAATTTTGCCAAAAGCAATCCAGAAAAATAAAAATAGTATAGCAGAGAACATGTAAGTGTATGAAATAAGAATATTTCAGATTTTAGCTTCCTGTTAGCATTATCATCTGGGGAGGTGAAAAGATTTCTTTCTAAATCCATGTGTTGAATTGACCACTTAAAAAACCAATAAAAACTATTTTTGATTTATCTGAAATTTTGCATTGCAAAGTGATGCATGATCTAAAAACAGGCCAACAAATACAGGCTCATGATTTTGCTACCGCAGATATGCAAAGCACTGCTTTAATGGCAGATTGCATGGCCAAAACATCACGTTCGGAAGTCTTTCAGACTGCTGCCACATTTCCAAATAAACTAATAGAAGTAGGAAAGAGACAAAAATCTATCTGAAAAGTTTAATAAAAAGCAAGGTATAACGTCCTCCTGCCAGAGACTGAGCAACAATTTGTGGTTTACTTTAACTCTGAACAGAGGATCCATGTTTGCTGACACTGGTAGTGATATGAAGCACTATAGGAAATATACTGAAACTGCACGTTTCTGTCCTGCTGACCTTGATGCTCACAAAACTACGGCATAAGACAAATTGGAAACATGCTCTGCACCAGTTATCCCATTTCAGCTTCAGGGAAAATCAATCACTGGGGAGGACAGGAACAACAGAAGCATGAGGATTTATTGTGGCAGAACTTAGGATTCTCTCTGCTTGAGTGTCTTCTAAAGAAACCACTGCAGTCACAAATGTATGATCCTTGTTTTGCTATCAGTTGTTTGCAAAATCAAGAAGGGAAAGAAGTTGTTTGCAAGAGAATATATACTGCAGAAAAAGCCTCTATATATCTTCAGCTTTGAACTACCAGTAGGAGTTTAATTTATATTTATTGGTCTGTGACTCCATTTCTGTGCTGCAGCAATGCCATTATTTAAAGTCATGAAAAAACTGCAGTGACTTAAGGGCAAGGCAAACCTGATGGTTGTATGAAGCTTAACGGGCTAATCCTTCCTCTCCACCTGCTGAGTTAGGCACTGTCTGAAGACATTTGATGGGCATCCTTAGCTGCTTGAAAAATTAGATACTTTCTCTCAGCTCATCTTCTAGCTAAACTATATATGTGAATGAAGAGATGTAGGCATCTCTGGGCATTTTAATTTTTTTCTGAAGAAAATATATGATATAGATGGGGTCAATTTCACTTTGAAAGTTCTTTTCTCTGTGGATTGTAGAAAGGAACTAGATATCTAATCTACAGTGGATATATTGCTTTTAGACATCTAAAAATATATAAGAAAAAGCCTGCTTCTGTTTTACTCTAGGTTCCCTCTCTGATGTCCCCTGAAGATCACTCTAGAAGTATAAAAGAGAGTATATTTGTAGAACTCTGAAACAACATAAAATCTGCAGTATCCAGGCCATTGTTAATCTAAACTATGCCATTATCTTTGCTATGTATTCTTACTGAGAAATTCTGATTATCTTCAAATTTATCAAGAAGATGTTTTTTTAAAAAATAGAGATACTGTTCAGCGTGCAAGCAGGTCTTGACATGGGAATGGAATGAATACTTTAAAGGAAAACACTTATTTCCATGGTTTTTGCCATCACCTATGGTATCTTCTGAGTGCTACAGTTCCAGCAGTGACATGACACAAGACACAGAGCTTTTTTGAATATAGCTTCTTTCATTGATATTTTTTTCTCATATGAACATGCTCGTAGTAGGCATAGTACCTCCAGTATGCCTCTGCCGCTCATAGTTATACATGGCAGATAAGAATGACCTGGAAGGCAATGTGGACAGCTAAATTTATGAAGACCACTATCTGACTGTGAAACATCTGCCTGAGGATCCCGCCAAAAATATATTGTTGGCTGGCTAGCTAGCAATTACATGCAAACATGCTGTACCTGTATGTCAAATACAAACCAGCTGCAAGATCACTAGTGCTGATTCATCTGCAGAACACACCATAAGCAATTCATTTGACTTACGATGAGACAGACTTGAGTTGCGTGATGAAGAAACAAGAACAGTAAATCGGCTGCCAGTCAGCTATGCCTTTAACTGAATGAATCTCCTTGGCTAACACACACACATGCTATTGAGCTATTACTTGCCTACAGGAGCTTTGAAAGGGTGAAGGAAATAAACTACTGAAACTGTGTGGTGTCTTTTACACACTTAACCGATCAGAAATTAGCTTTTCTAAGGGTCAAGAAATGCATGTGTTTGCAGTAATATTGATAGCCATCTGCACTATTTTAATGCTAATCTTTGCATATGTTCTTGTTGGCAAACCCAGGTCCAGCTTGGTTTGAGCTCTTCTGGACTGCAGTGTAAATCCTGCTAGGCTTTTCAACTCCATGGGATTAGAGGCTCACAAATCACAGATTGGAGCAGAGGTCAAAGCTACAGTATTTCAGGGACCTTAAACTGAGAGCCTCAGAATCTCTGGTCCCGCAGATTGCTCAAGTCATTCTACATTGAAAGCTTGGGAAAATGTTTTTTCCACCATTTTTGTGCTCAGATGTTAAACAGTTTTTAACTAGCAGCTATTAACTAAGTAACTGTATTCAGCTAGAAATCAACACAGTGATCTCCAGCTCTGAAGACCTGTCAGTGACTCCAGGCAAGGGGCTAGAATGGAAACCATTAAAACCATACCTTTTGTTGCTAAAAGTTGTGAAAGAAATATGCAATATAATTATGTCTGTCCTAAAGGAAGCCATCTGTCCAATCTATTACTAAGCAATACTGATTATGCTCAGCAACCAGTATGTATTGTATTTACATATAGTGGTTAATGTTAACTTCAAAGGATTTGGGTTTATGCCCCATAAGTCCTAACCTATAAGACCTTTGCTATTTCCTTTGGGACACAACTCCAACTAAACAGAAAATGTTATCAGGAAGGTCTTTTCCTTTCACTCATATTTCTCTTTAATTTTGCTTTTCCTAACCTAGTCTTTTTTTTTTTTTTTTTTTTTTTTTATTTCTTCACTAAATAACTCCTCTTTCATTAACTGTGTTCATCCTTGGAACAGATTCAGCCTCTGTTTCTCTTAGTTAGATATGTTAGGATTCTAAATATTTAAATGGTTAACTTCTCTTCTCTCCCTCCCCTTAATTTTTATGTTGAGCCTCCCTACTACTAGGTTAAAGCCAGGGCTGGAACTAGAATTGTTGAAATACCACAAGTATTTATGATGTGTCTGGAACTTTCTGAAATACTGTGAGAAAGCCTATTCTTGTGAGATTTCCAGCTCAGTCTTAAGATTCAGATAAGACCAGGATAACAATCCAAACTTTTTAGTGATATTTATCTAAATCTTCTGATATTTCTTCATCATTATTAAAAAGCATATAAAGACTACATAGTATATGCATCACTGATGCATTTTGTCCTTACAGTTTTCTTATCCTATATCTCATCCAGTTCAGGTCAATGTCCTTTAGCATCATTAATAACTTGAAACAACTTTAGCCTGTTGTTCTTGATCCCAAGATAATAAAACACACCAAAAGTTATAAGCCCACTTTCAGACTCTCAAGGCACCCACCTTTGTTTCTGAGATGATGAGCAAGTCACTGTTTACGCTGTCCCACCCTGGCTTCCTACTCAATTCCTAATGTTGCATAGCTCTTCTTCTGTAGCCTTGTATCTAAATTTCCCTCAATTAGTAACAGACAAGAATATGGACCATAGAAATTGTATCTATCAAATTTTGGCAGGATACCCACCTGTAAGTCATAGAATCAATAAGATCATAGTATGGGTTGGCTTGGAAATGAGCTTAAAGATCATCCAGTACCATGGGCAGGGACACCTTCACTAAACTGGGTTGCTCAAAGCCCCATCCGGTCTGGCCTTGAACACTGCCAGAGATGGGGCATCCACAATTTCTCTGGGCAATCTGTGCCTGTGCCTCAGCACCTCCATAATGAAGATTTTTTTTCTAATATCTAATCTAAATCTACCTTCTTTCAGCTTGTCCCATCTCTATGCGCCCTTGTAAAAAGTCCCTCTCAAGATTCCTTGTAGGCCACTTTAGGTACTGGAAGCTGCTCTAAGGTCTCCCCAGACCCTTCTCTTCTCCAGACTGAATAAGCCCAGCCCAGCCTGCCTTTACATGAGAGGTGCTCCAGCCCTCAGAGCATCTTTATGGCCTCCTCTGGACTTGCTCCAAGTGCTCAACATCATTGTTATGTTGGGGCCCCAGGGCCCCAGCACAAAATCACCAGAAGCACCACAGCACTCTAGCTCCCACATAAGCCAATCTACAGTGAAGGTGCTGTCACCATCTTCCATTTTACCCCACTGCACACGTATGTATAAGCAATCATGAAAATCAGAATAGTAAAAATGTCCACATTTTTATGTCTGCTTAAACTGTCATATCTCAAGATTGTGATCCTTGGTACTATATCAATGTCAGATAAAATTGGTAACATAAGTGCATTCATAAAAAGCACCCTTGTCTGCTGAAGCAAGTTTTGAGGGAAAAAACTCACCTTGGAATAGAATATTTTGAAGACGACTGACTACAAGATAAAATTATATTTCAGTTGCATATGCCATCATCACTGTGCCATCCTCCTGTTGGCAGCTTGGCTGACTACTTTCCATTTGGCTGTTATGAGCATTCTTTAATGAACTATGTACATTTTAGCAATCTGAATGTCCTGTGAGCTCCTCTACTTATTCTTGGCAGCTTCTCTTCATGCTGAAGGGAAAGGGAAAATTTTAGTGTATCTGGTATCTTTTTGCAACTTGTTCTTTTAAATTGTATATCAGCTTCTAAAACTGATGGACTTGTACACTCTGTTTTCTCTTTCAGCTGCTGAAAATTATGAGAAGGGCTTGGCCTGTATATATGGGTGATATTTTTTCCACTGGTTTCCATTGAAATAGATTGTTCTTCAAAAAGATAAATTAACTAAGCAGAAATACCTGAGTCTAATTTCAGCTACATTTGTTTTCAATGGTACAATATTTTTTTGTCTGGTTGCAATAACATCCAACAGATATTGAATATTAGGTGACGAATGGTGGGCCCCAAAATGTTTGAATGTTCATCTCAGATAAACACTCAGAAATCTAGCTGTCTGGCATACCTGCTAAGTCCGTTTCAGTCTATAAAATAACACAAGTGGAAATTTCATGTCAGCAATGTTTACACGAGATCTCTGGTACATTGCAGTTATAGCTGGATTTATGCATTTCTTGTTTTCTCCTCTTCATCTTTTCATGCCTTTTCTTTGACTTTGTGTTGAATTTAGGACTTTGAAGCTGCTTTTTTTGGTGAAAGCTGGTGAGGGAAAAGGGCCTCTTTCTAGGCTCAAACCTTTAAATCTTAGTCCAGATTGTGATCTTTATATCTGTATGAGAAGAATTCTTTCTTTTGAATTCTATTCATCTTAAGCAGAAAAGGAATAAACCATTTCAGCAGAATCTTTCTTTTCTCAGAAACCCATCAATATAACCTCATCATAGGTTGTTATCTTATTATGAGATGACAACATATTAACACACTAATTTTTATGTGGACCAACCCATTTTGGCATTAACTTGTTTTTAACATAGGTCCAAAACCAACTTCACACAAAAAAAGTCCTTTGTAGTTCAGCCTCACCAGAAGCATGGGGCTTAAATACCAGGCTGGAGATGTAAAGTCTTGTTAAATGGTGATCTTTTTCGTATGTTTAAAGGGAAAACCAAGGCTTGGACCACATCTGTGGAGAAAATATTGTATCCTGTTAATAATAGAGAAAGCTCAGAAAGGTTTTTTGATAAGAAAGATGTTGCAGACATATCCTGTATACTTCTCCAAACAATAGATACACCTTCTATTCACCAGCAGGGTTTGAAGTTTCTACATCATTGTTCTGCTTCAGCTTGATTTCATCTTTCCACCACTCATCCACCATTTTTATGTGATAATAGCTCAGCTGGTATACAGTTGGATAGTAGGGCTTGACCTGGGTGAGAGAAGAGTCATTCAGGCTCCCTTTGGAGACTGTTCCAAAGGACTTGAGGGGAGAAGGAATGTTAATAGGTCAGTTCCAGCGGGATAGTGGAAACTAGAAAATTTAAGTGAATTCCCTTTGCCATAAATCATTCAATGACACAGGCTCACATCCTTATTTAAAGAATGTTTTCTTTCTATTTCTCCTGGGTTGCCAATACTTCTTTACTCAAAGATTAAAATTTATATAGTTTTGTATTTATTCAGAACAAAGACAAAGAGAAACACTTCTTGTATAGCCCTGAGAAAAACTATATATCATATTACACAGGAGAAATCACAAAAGCCGATGCAGAAGTCAAAAGATACTTTACAATCTAGTAATCTTGTATCATAAACAATTAATTGGTCAGTATTATTTGTATGAAGAAGGGGTCCAAAATCTTCTATAAAACCTGAAATACGCTGTGCTATCCATGAGAAAACATGGCCTGTGGTGCAAAGGAACAATATGAAACAATCTGTTCATAATAAATATAAGGAAAAAGGAATGAATGGTAGGAATAATAAAATCACCCACACTATGGATATACATTTAATGGTTAGCTGTTCTGATCTGTTGCATGTCAGTGGGTGAGCTGGCTCTGTTGCAGTTAGGCAGTGTAAGTAAGTGAAGGATCAAGACAGAAGCACATTCAGTGTCACTAAAATGGGCACTAGTATTTGGTGCCATACAGAATTCTCAATCTCCTGATGAGATCATAATAAGATTCATCTGATTCTGCTAGTTTTCTGTCATTCCTTTGTGCCAAAGAACTTTCTTTGGAATACTTATAAGTCATTATTCAGAACTGTCTTTTCCTTCATTTGCATGAGATTTGACTCAATTTTTGTGTCAGCTGGCTAGTAAAACATCTCCTGATATGCTGAATGAATCAACAATTTGAAGTAATCAGCCAAAATTTTGTGACTTTATGTCCAGAGAGGAGCAGTGAGCTGGATATGCCATGAGTAAATTCTCTTCCAATTCAGGAATCCCATGCTGACCATTGCTACATACATACCTACATACATGCATAAATACATACATACAAACATAAATACAGTCTTCTGGCAGAGAATGATTCCTCAAGGGGAAAAAAAGTTTTATTTTTTTATTACTGTTTTTGCATTTATAAGTGTATTTTCTTGTTTCTTAGTTTACTTTTGTCTCAAAAATCTGTATTTCACGTGCTTCAGTTAAGGGATAATTAAATAAATGTATCAAACTGCTTAATGATATAATGCATAAATTCACTTTTGTCTGACATGCCTTTAAATGCAAACCACATACCAAATTGTTCTACATAAGGTTCAAATACACAGCTTAAATTCTGACTCACATAAACCTTTTTATATGTGCACATATGCATGCTTGCGCACAGAGAAAATAGATTCTAATATATGGATGTCTACCCTTTACTCAGAAACTTCCATATAAAACAGGGTAATAGCAAAGCATCTAAAGGATTTCTTGGACACTTTCTCTTCTGCCTTACTAGGATATAGAATTCTCTGTTGGAATGTGATTTAAAAGAAAAAGAAAAAAGACATAGTGGAGATGTGATTTATATTGTGCATGTAGCACCAGTTATAGCAATATCGTTATCAAAGAGGAAGGGTTTGCAGTATTTTTTTCCAAAAGACAGTCAGATCCCAGATTCAATTAATCTTTCTGGAAGTTTATGCAGCAGCCAGATACAGTCAAATGTGTATACTCTAGCCTGTGGTCTCATATGGTTCCTTCTGGGCTCCATTATGTGCCTGGTCTCTGACAAGCACAACAGCCTTAGCAAGTCCTTGATGAAACTGCAGTCTTAAATGAACCTTAGACCTGGTTCATCACTAGTTTCGAAAAATAGAAATTACATCTGGAAATTGCAGAAAGGCTGTAATTCACACTGAAGATAAAGTTTGATGTATAACATAAATAGAATTGAAAAGTTTGTCTTGTTTCAACAGATTGGTCTATTAATGCATGGCCTGGTGTAGCCAGCTATATATAAATACAGATATCTACACATGTATTCACATAGATATGTATATACATACACTGATTACAAATACTGCAGTTTCCCAGAATGACAGTCAATCCTGGAAGTGAAATCCAAATTAAAAAGAAGTGTTTTTGTCCAACTCCTCACTGTAAATTATAATGAAATACTGAGATTTTTTTTTTTTGTCAGTTTAAAAATAATGTGGTTTTCCCTGTTACTGGTTAGTAGTATATCATTTTATCATAATCCGTCCTCATTCCATGTGCAAATATCCTTACTAGATATTGACTCTAATAATGTGTGGAATTCTACCTACTTTAAAAAGAAATTTCTGGCCTTGAGGAGCTGAAAGTTTCAAAAAGATTATGAAAATTGGAGAAGAAAATCAGTTACAAAGTAATGTTATGGCTATGTGCAAAATATTCACTTTTATGTTCTGTCTGAACACTAACACCTCATTTGCCAGCACAGTCCCTGAAACACTGCCTGAAGTGTAATGAAAAAAGAAGCCATACCAGACTCTGCGAAGTCGCAGTATAAATATATACTTAAATAAATACTTTCAAGCAAGTTCCTCAACAAGGGATGAATGTGTAGTCCTTGATGCTGAAAGTTTAAGAAGTTTTTAAAAGCTATATTGTATAGACTAGTAGGAAATGCTCACTCTAGGCCTAATGACTTTTCTCTGATTAAATTGTGCATCATTTATAGCAGATGAAAGCCCCTTGCTGACCATCATTTGCTGTGTGGTCATTCCCTACCTCTTATTTGTCCAAACATTCTTCTGAATTATCCAACTGTTAAACTATTTGGTGTCAAAATGTTTCTGGATTGGTACTTAGAGTTTTTATGTTTCTTGCTTAACTCTGGTCTGTAGTTTCTCCATACATAAATACATCAACCTATATTAAAAACAGAGCCTTTATCTGCACAAGTCGCTTGGGGAGTAACTTTCCCTCATCTATAAGACAAGTAAGATTGTTGTTTTCTCTTTGATTTAAGGAGTTGATTTATAAAGGTTTACTTTTAAAGCTTCTGTTTCAAATGTGTTAACTCCAAAGTTTTTATATATTGCCCAGATTTACTTAACCATGTTTAGGGTCTGCTTTATAAACTGTGTGTGGAATCTTTGATTTAGGACAACATATTACAAGTAAGTATTTTAGTGTCTTAGTAGTTAATTGAATTCAGAGAATTTACAAATGAACAAATGTATAGTAGTGATTTGTTTTGTTTTAGTTTTCTATTTCTGAGCTTTAAATATAATAGAATATATAAGAAAGAAAATCACTATGAGTATGAGGGAATTTCAAAAAGTAAATTTAACCAAATCCCTTCAGTAATTACAGTTTCTGGGGTGTTGAATGCCAATGAAAGTTGGCTTCTAAATCACCTAACGACTTTGGAAAATACCACTTTTACCTCTGCTACTGAATAAAGCTTTTCTGTATGTATTCAAGCAGATTCACTGTCTGTATTTCCAATTTGCTTCAGAGCCATCAACATTTTGCAGATGATTTCTCCAACTGGGGTTTGATACACACCCTTATTTCTCATTATTGGCATAAAAAGGCCCTTCCAGAGATGTCCAGGATGTACACTTGTGTTAGCTGGTTTGGAATAAACAGTAAAAAATTGTGCAGAGTAGAGGCAATACCATGTTCTCTGTTTTGCTGTCTATTAACACAAAGGTATAAATAATTATTTATTTCTCTTTTTGTTTGCTAACTAGAAACTTTAAAGCTTTAGAAACTGCTTATAGTTTCATAAGGTCTGTAATATGAATGGGCAAAACAGCTTTTAGGGAGTAAAGATGTCATTAAACTCGTATGAGAATTCTTATTCCTCAAAATTCAAAGCTTCAATTTTAGGTCACTGGTATGTGAAGACAAAGAAAAAAAAAAAAAACCAAACCAACCCAAACCCAAACCCATAAGACAGTAGTCCCATTATTTTATCAGTTACACTGTGATTTTAAAAAAATTTTCTTTGTGTTCCTGGTCTGTCCGCTTTCCCTTTGTGAAGCGTTTGTGGACAATGAGAGTGGGACTGGTGGCCAGAACAGCTGTAGAGCTAATCAGAATAATTTCGTTGGAGCCAGGAAATAGTGAAGGATTCAGAAGACCTAGAAATATTAGAAAACAGCCCCTGCCCCTAGCCTCTTCAGGCTACGTGAGACTGTCACGGCTATTTATTGCCTAAGTGCTGTGCAGGTAGCAGCAGCAGCAGCAGTTGCAGCAGGATCCAAGGAAAGAGAACAAAGCACTTTGCACCCATGCCCATTCAGCTCCCAGCTGCAAGGTATCATAGGACAACAACTCTAGTTGTAACGGTTTTATAGAAAGCTATCGTAATTGAAATTATTCCCCACAGATACAGAACTTTAAAAGAAAGCAAGTATGTGTAAGCAGGCACGTGTGTTCCAGCAAAAGTATTCAGAACTTGAACAGAACCATGAAGTGCTATGACATGTAGGGATAGGATAAGGAGAATGGCTTTAAGATGAAAGGGGGAATGTTCAGATTAGATATTAGGAAGAAGTTCTTCACTATGAGGGTGATGAGGCACTGGCACAGGTTGCCCAGAGAAGCTGTGGATGACACATACCTGGCAGTGTTCAACGCCAGGCTGGATGGGGCTTGAGGCAATCTGGTCTAGTAAAAAGTGTTCCTGCCCATGGCAGGGGGTTGGAACTAGATGACCTCTAAGGTCCCTTCCAACTCAAACCATTCTGTGATTCTATGATGGTCATATGATTTTAAGAATCATAACTTTTTTTTTTATTTCAGTAACTAAATTATTGAAAAATTAATTGATCCAGAAACCCAGGACCTTTATTACATAACATTTATAAACATGATAATATGTGTAAGAATCTTGTGCTTTGCAAATATATTTGTGGTTTCAAGTAAAGTTGTTTTGATTCAAAATACAATCTAAGAAATCTATTTTAAGGAGTTTTTGTAACTCTTCAGTGAGTAGTTTTTTCCAGTTTCAATGGCATGCCTTTATGGATCTCCTTATTTATTTTATATATTCAACTGTTTCTAAATCAGCTTTATCCTTGCCATTATGTTGCATACTGATGAGGGCAGAAAGACAATAGATGCTGTCACTTCAGCATTGACACACACTGTATACTGTTTAAGTTTGCTTCCTTGGGGATGAATGCATTTAAATACTTTAAATATGAAAACCATTTTGTGGATGAGAAATATTGCTAAATGCTGAAATAAGTGAAATAAGTAATAATCTATTTTGTTAAACAAAAGTATGGAGACCACAGATATTCTTCCAGTCTTTTCTACCTGCTCGTACAACACTCACTCATTCTTTTCAGTCTAAACTACACACTAGCCTTCATTAATTCTTATGTTATGTTCATTAATTTTTATGCAAACATGTCCAGCACATGAGACTTGCTAATACATGAAAGTTAGTTGAAGTCATTTTCCTTTATTGATATGCAGTCATAAAAAATGAAAATACTTGTAACAGGAATTGCAGCATGTCAGTTAGAGCCAGCAAATGAGGACAACGTGAGAAAACATCTCCATCTAGTGGCATTTTCAAGCTTCGGCAGGCGTCGTGCTCAGGATTCTCGTGCCACTGGGTAATTCTTTCTGTAATATCTTATCAGTAACATAACGAGTTAGATAATGTTCGTAGCACCAATGTAACTATGCTGGTATGGCTAGCAAGACTTTCCTGTGTAAGCAAAATCCATTTCAATGAATTGAAAATTCCCAATGATAAAACTGTCCCGTTACAATGTTCCTTTCACTGTGCTCTTCAAATTCACCCTAGAAACTGTGGAAATTTTGCAAACTTAATTCGCATGTCTCACTGCTGTCATACTAAAGTATTTTTATTGTCTTCAACAGACTCAATCCTGATTTCAGCCCATGGAAGAAAGAAAGGCAGATTTCCTCAAAAATTCAGATATCATCACTTAAGAAATCGGCCCAAATGCAAATTATGAATAAAAAAGTATTAAACAAAGACAAAGCACATTCAGTCTTGAGGCCAGCAGAGGGGTCCTGACACTGCTTCATTTCCTTGAATCGTCTAATCAAATTGATCCCAGAAGAAGCCAATCCCTTAGCTGCTTTCTGCAATGGGAAGCAAACAGGAGCAGGAGGAATGGTCCTGTGTTTTTCCATACAGACAGCTTCATAGGTGTAAAACAAGACCAGAGCAGTTCCACTGCATTCAAGGAAATTCCTCGATTTTTTCCACAGTCTAAGTGGGACCAAAATTTGTCCTTTGGTACCAGATATTATCCTGAGAGATTCACCTCTGAAGAGCTAGATCATGTAGACACTACAAACCTCTGCACATGCAGTGAGAAAGAATGTTCAATTTCAGAAGTAAAACCACCTATTCCATAAGCTATGGTGGAATTTCTTAACACGCAACAGACACAGTTATTCTAGAAAACCAAGGAAATCCTCAAGTCATCTATATCCTACAGTGGAAGAGCACTAATGAAATTCAAAAACTGATGTAAAATACAGGTAGGAAGCTTACTTACAGACAGAATAAGACAGTGTCTAAAAAAAAATGAGGAGGCAAGAGTGACTGTGTAATCCTCCTTACCCCAATTTCATTTCTTAAACATGTTTTCAGTCTTCATTGTTCCTCAGTCCCTTTGTAAGACTAAGAAAGAGTAAAAGCTAGATAAATTCTGTTCTTCCATTGTTTCTCTTAGCCTTGCTGAGTTCATTATTCATGGGCTCTTTCATTAACATACAGTCTTTATGATGTGGTTTTCTTTCAGGACAAGCATTTCTACATCAGACCTTCAGTGGATTAACTATATGGCTCTAAACTGTGCATGTTTTCCACAGAAATACACTGAAGATAAATAACCTGCTCTATGCAAACTTAATTTGTTTTCCCAAATGTGTTGAGTTCCATGCAGTCATTTAGATACTTTCTATGTTAACATCTTTAATAAACTGCATCAATAACACTTTCTAAGATGACTGAAGGAATTTTTTTATCTAAGTTTTGCCTGGGAAATAGTTATCTTAGTCAATTTGATCCAGTGGTCTAAGCACAGACCTTTTGGGATCCAAAATCTGAATTCCTGTAATAACACTGAGTTATTACTTACTGTGTTTCTGGAGCAGCGCACCGGATTTCATAAGCTTGACCAATCTGCTTTTACTTGCTCATCCAAACTGAAGACCCTTAACTGCCAGATTGTGTAACCCACCCTGGGCAAGGTCAAGTAAACTATAATCAGCTTGCCAGGAAGTTATTTCAAGTGGGGTTCAGTTGCTGGTAGGCATCACTCCTTAGTGACAGAAAGTAAAATCTCAAACTCCTCGGAGCCATTAGGAGAACTTCCTCTTTTTCTAAGGATTTAAGATTGTATCTAGAAGCTTTTATCCTGAAGTATCACATAGACTTTCTAATCTTAACCCTCTTTTTTCAAAATACAGAAACATAAAGCCATATGCAGTTATAGGTTAAATTAACCTATTATGAAAAGCAATATAGCAGTGAGGAAGGGAAGATCTCAAAGAGACTTTTGAAACAAGCTGAGCAGCCTCATAAAGCAGTAAGCCATTTAGATGTGAATTTTCACATTTTTTTTGTATTTAGCCATTAATTTATACTGTTGCAACGATAGGAAAATGACAGGAGAGGGCAGCAGAATACAGCCATTACCCCAGAGCTATAGCAAACGTAATGCTTTTTAAGCACGCTGTTTGTATGCTTGATGGCTTTTGTGTGTTCTGTTTCATTCTGATCCAGCTTAGGTGCCTGACTGAAGAATGTGTTGAATTGTAGTTATTAATTTTTGAGTAGAAAGCCAATAAAGATGCTAACCTCAGTGAAGAAATACAAATTCAAAATGAGATAAGAAAATTCTATTCACATTACATTTGCCCTTTGTTTTACTTAATTAGAGACATGGGGTCAGGCTTACGTAAGAGGTACTAAATCCTTATTCTGTACTTACTGATTCTGAGGAGAATGTATCTTGGTTTACTTTGAGAGATTATTTTAAGACTCCTTGTCCTGGATTGGGCTGGTATAGAGTTAGTTTTCCTCCTAGTAGCTGATACAGTGCTGTGGTTTGCATTTGGGATTATAATAATGTTGATAACACACTGATGTTTTAGTTGTTGCTGAGCAGTGCTTACAGCAGTGCTTACTCTAAGTTAAGGCAGAAGTGAGTCAGTATCAGGGTCTTTGTGGTACTCCTGCTCGGGAACATGAGCTCAGGTCCTGCTGTAGGAATTGTGTGCTGTGCTAAACTTGGGCAGTATCATTACTATTTGAGGCAAGTGCTGACTCTTTGTAACTGTCACTGTTGTGTGACTGATATATCTATTACATAGAAACGGCTAATAAATTTCCCCTGTAAACTCTGGTGTCTGAATTGTTCTAGTTTTTTTACACTGATGAAGTGGTGACTTACTCTACTGGATGTTTGGATATGTATCACAAGTTCTCAAGTCACTAAAACAATAAATGGCTCTTTCTGGTCAGCTCCTGTTTCACTTGAGAATGCTGCTATCTGAATTTACCTAAAAGCCCAAATCAAGGATCACAGCTGCACAGTCTCTGTCCAGATTGCCTAATGGCTGTAATTCAGTCTGCGTGCCTGAAGAGCACACTTCAATGAGGGTTTGTTTACCTCAGTCCTGAATTTTAGTGCTAGTTAGAAAAGTCTGGAGACAGAAATTCCCTGCATGTTCTCAGAGAAATGAAAGGAGTAGCAGCAGCTGTGTGAGTCTGGTCTCCTCTTCAGTGAGCCTCATGGAGCACGGTAAGGGCAGAAAGAGCATCTTCACCACCCATTAAACTCAGCTTCACTGCTAACGTGATCAGCTCCACCTTTGCTTGGCATGGTGCTACCAGATGAAGGTAAACCTTGCACTGCAAACTGAGCTTTGCTGCCTCACATCACACATAATTAACAGCTGCAAATAAACAACCATGAGCCTTGATTATTAACCCCTGGGCCCATATACTCAGGATGCAATGAGGAAAACCAGTGAAGACAAAGTGAAATGATCAGTTTCTAGAAATGTTGCAGCCTACTTTGGCCCTTGGATCAGGCTTATTTGTCATCAAACACATGATCTACAGACACAGGCATGAACAAATGTGTCTTTTCAGGCTAACTGAATGCAGTAGTAGTAGTGGTAACAATAATAATAATAATAATGTTCTGTTCCTTGTAGTGATATCTGACACAGTAAGCTGCTACAGCCAAGAAGGTAAACCCAAATGATGTACATGTGTTTCCTTTGGACTGACCGCAAATGCAAAAGCCTCTGACATAGCTTGACCAAAGCTACACCAAACTGGGCTTATTGCATTGTAGGCTGCATGGTTATGTAAAAACTTTTCAAGTTTTATTTCTGTATTTGATTTAAAGATTGTTATGAAGCATATACTGGCTTAAGGCACATATTTTTCTTGTTCTGTCCATTTTCAGACACAATTTGAGGGAATAGTGAGGTGAAAGATAACTTTCAAAGGTGTTAGCTTTTAACAGACCTAGTACAGGCTGCCTGTTAATGCAAATCAATGGGCATTGTTATTCACAGCTTTATTAAAAAAGTGAATCCGAGTTCAATGTTATTCCAGAAAAGCACTACTAGATCAGGACAGAAGCCCATCCATTCAAAAGTCAGCTCAACAGTAAGAGCTAAAGTGGCTGTCTAGGGAAGAATATAAGAACAGAGTAAGCTTATATATTATCCTTCATACTCCCTTGGTCTCCCAACATTTACAGTTTACTAAGCCAAATATGGTTTCTATATACATAGTAACCTAAGTGGATTTCTGTTCCATAAACTTGTCCAAATTTCCACTGAAGTTCACGAAACTATTAAATAAACCATAAGAAGCATACATACTTGGGTTTTCTGTCTCCTGGATATAATGTTCTTTGAGGAAGGATGAGGAAAGAAGAACAACACTACAAATAGTTAACACAGGTGTTGCTTTCCCCTGTCACAAAAAGCAGTATGTCATCAAGTCATTGTTTACCTATAAATATTTAAGCTGAGCACAATCATCTTGCCCAGGCATGCAGAACAGACTTTTGGGCTGCGATCTTGAGCTATTCTCCTGATCACTGACCTAGCCTTAATATCTGCCTTTTCAGAATCAGGTCCAGTTTACTAAGGCAGATAACTTTTCTTTTAAATCACTAGATTTTAAAATATTTCCTCCTTTTGTCTCCTTTTAATTTACTCTCTAACTTCATGTGTGCAACAACTTCTACTGTAAGGATTGCTTCCTAGAGAACCAAAACCAGAGAGAAGCCAACTTTTGTCAACAAGATGTAAATCAAAGTAGTCTTTGGCTTCTTATCAAGGTACAAAGTACTTAATCACTTGACAATATGTTCAGTGTTTGATTCAATGCATGAAAATCCTTCCTTGGGACACAATCAGGAGGCAGATCGTGACTAAAAAGATTCACATTGTCAACTGAATCTCCTGAAGATCCAAGAATTCTTACTAATGATAGCTAAAACAGCATGGCAGAGCATGATTTACACACATAATGACTTTGGTCCTTTGGGATCTCTGCTGTGTCATTAGTGGATTCTCAGAAGTGTGATTTTTAATTACCTCAAATGGCAAGATATGCTGGCACATTACCCAACTCCCTCAGGCCAAATTGGTTTGATGTACAGCAGTGAATTTCCATTGAGTCTGCTGAGCAGGATTTTGTAATCTTGGGAGCTCCGTGAGCCAATACTAGTCATTCTCACTTGAGAATCAAAGCTGTGTTCACCTGAAATAGTAAAGGTGTCAGCTAGCTAGCAGGTGGCTGGAAGTCCTGTGAAAGCCTTGTAGATACAATACTGGTGCTATGACACAAGTCCTCCTTATTTCTGGTAGAATTTGAATAGTCTGAAGTAGAAATCATAGAATCACAGAATAGTTAGGGTTGGAAAGGACCTTAAGATCATCTAGTTCCAACCCCCCTGCCATGAGTAGGGACACGTTGCACTAAACCATGTTGCCTAAGGCTCTGTTCAACCTGGCCTTGAAC
>NW_009913092.1:0-2130 GCF_000696875.1 Nestor notabilis | reverse complement strand
CATTACTGGTCTCCAACTGGACATTGAACCAGTTACTGTGACTCTTTGCGTGCAGCCATCCAGCCAGTTCTTTTTCCACTGAGTGGTCCATCCATCAAATTGATGTCTCTCCAATTTAGAAACAAGGATCTCATGTGAAACAATGTCAAACGCTTTGCACAAGTCCAAGTAGATGACGTCAACTGCTCTGCCGCTGTCCATCAGTCCTGTAGACCCATCATAGAAGACCACCTAATTGGTCAGGCAGGATTTCCCCTTAGTGAAACCATGCTGGCTGTCACCAACCACCTCGCTGTTTTTCGTGTGCCTCAGCATGCTTTCCAGGAGAATCTGCTCCAAGATTTTACAAGGCACAGATGTGAGACTGACTGGTCTTAGTTCCCTGGGTCTTCTACCTTCCCCTTCTTGAAAATGGGGGTTATATTTCCCTTCTTCCAGTCATCCGGAACTTTACCTGACTGACATGATTTTTCAAATATGTTGGACAGTGGCTTAGCAACTTCATTCGCCAGCTCCTTCAGGACCCATGGATGGAGTGGGATGGGATCAGCTCCCATGGACTTGTGCATGTTCAGGTTCTAAAGGTGGTCTTGAACCTGATCCTCTCCTACAGTGGGCTTAAGGTCTTCATTCTCACAGTCCCTGCGTTGGCCTTCCAAGACTTGGGTGGTGTGGTCTGAGCATTTGCTCGTGAAGACTGAGGCAAAGAAGTCATTAAGAACCTCAGCCTTCTCCAAATCCAGTGTAGCCAGTTCTCCCGTTAGCTTCCAGAGAGGGCCCACGATGTCCCTCGTCTGTCTTTTATTTGCTATGTACTTATAGAAGCCTTTCCTGCTATTTTTGACATCCCTTGCCAAAACATGAAGCATATGTAATGATTGTTTCCCTTCTTTGTTAATTTCTGAACTTTCCAATATATTCCAGTGTATACAATTCAATCAGGAGAAGAGCGATCCATACAAAATAACTGTAAATACAAAACCACAATCACAAACTACAAATGAGGAATTTGCATCCAGCGTGCTAGAGCTGTCACACAGTGGTCAAGCTCCACTCTCTGCACACAGAAAAAAGATCTAATTTCCATTCCTTGGACATTCAAACTTTTCCTGACTTTATCAGGAGCTTTGCATGTGTAAAGAATGCAAGAGGAGCAGCAGGAAGCCCAAATTAAACTACAGTGCAATTTCTTTATTACTGCCCTTCCAAGATTACTGAGAAATATCACTATATTGCCTTAGAATGGAGAATGGACCATAACAGCAGATGGAAATAATGTAAATGGATGAATGCATGCAAGGAGATGAGATTAGAAGTCATCTGATTATCATTTTTAAAAAAGAACAATTGACTGCTGTGACATTATGAAATGTCATATAAGCAGCTGTGCTGAGAGCTGTGTAGGAAAAAGGTTACACATGAGATACTGCTTGGTTCATATAAACTGCTTCCCCAGCAGTACTGAAATCAGCTAAAAATGGTTATATATTTTTAATGAAAAAGAGTAAGGCTTATAGCCTCTCTAGATAGACAGGTTCATATAAATGCATATATTTACAGAAATTCCTAATAAAATCCCGGTGACCAATGTAGACTCAGAGAAAACCTACTCCTGTGTATCTGATCTCATGACCTTGTTTGTAAATGTCTTTTAGTACAACAAGCAGTTGCATATTTTCACTAGATTTCAGGCTTTCAAGACTCAGTATGTAATTGAAAGCTCAGAGATTAATTATTTTTAAAATATCCTTTTAACTGAAGTCACCCTTTGCTGGGGTCAGCAAAGCCCATTGTACAGAAGCCTTGAAATAATGAGGTCATTAATAGGGAACGGTCAATGTTGTAGTGTCATCTGAACTACTCGGTCATATCTAGACAAACAGATTTTCCTAGTCAGAAAAACTAACCACTAACTCTGGCATGATTCCTTTCCTGTTTAAAAAGACAATTAGTTGTATGCCTGTGTTTTACTTCTTATGACTAAACCAAAAATATAAATGCATTTCACAATAAACTCCCTTGACAAATGGAAAAATAATAAATTCTGATTTGCGTAAAGAGAGGTTTTAATTGTTTTAAATAATCAAATAAGAAAATAACCTTATGTCGTGGTTCAAGCCCAGCCGGCAA
>NW_009913091.1:0-29558 GCF_000696875.1 Nestor notabilis | reverse complement strand
AATGACTGCTGCAGCTGAACCCAGGACAGGTGCTTACCAACCCTCACTATTCTATGATTCTATGTTGCTACATTCAAGCTGCTACGTTTCAAAAGCCCAAAGATAAATTTAAGAATCAAACCATTACAAAAGCCCAAAGATAAATTTAAGAATTAAACCGTAACTTAATAATGCTGTTCCTACATCAACTGGAGCTGTTTAAATAAACAAAATGTGCATATTGTCAAACAGTGCCATCTGCTGATAACTTAGTATCTCTGCTCTGATGTTTATTGAAAACATCTTTTTATTATTTCTGCAAGGCTAGAACTGATTAATCAGTTTAAAAATATAGCTGTGCATTCACATGATTTCAAAATTTGGCTGAAACAAGACTCTCAAGGAATTTTTCTTTAGTCCTTAAGCTTCTACTCCATCTTAGCTTACTGTGTAAGCTTCTACTCCATCTTAGCTTACTGACACAGTAACAGGTAAAACTTGTTACTGTATGACAGTATTCAAGAAAATTAAAAAAATTTAAACAAAGAATATTACTTATAATACAATATAATACATTAAAATACAGCTCTTTGAAAATTCATTAGAAAAATAGGAATTGCTAACCATACATACCTTAAATACAGACTTTTATATGGGTGAACTTATAACAGAGGACGTTGTAGTTTACTTCCCCAATAGTACACATTATTTTAATTTTGTTTACCTGTAGAACGTTTTTACTTTGTTGTATGGCAAACATCTAATACACTGCTTGTAGATCATGTTCTCATCTGTCTGTAGTTCCAAACCACATTTAGCACAACCTGAATATGTAATCATAGGCAGAGAAGCCAAAACACACTCCAGCGAAGTGTCAGCACGAAAGATGAGCTGCTTATAGTGACCAGTTGAAACAGTAAACTTCAGTTCTAAGATACGGGCTTTCAATTGAATCTCTCCTACAAAAACAACAATTTCAATTAAATCTGCATTCAGTTTTATTTATAACTGAAATCAAAAGCACAGGTTAAAGCTGATTCAAAACCAAAATCATTATCAGTATTTTTTTTCCTTAGTAGAACATGTTAATGTTTTAGAGATGATTTATGCAATGAAAAAATCATTGTGGTTAAATAGTATTTTAAAATGCACAAGAATACTACATTTTCAGGCATTATTCTGGTAGATGCCACTATAAAGAGCCTGAACAAGAGATCAAGGTATTAGAATTCTGCAAATAATTTCCAATTGCTTTTCTTCCACACTAATTCAGCGACACTGAAAATCACAGCTTTAACAACTTAGCTTTTCACTTTTTAGACATAAACTAGAGTTAAATGCTGCAATACCAACTCCATTTAGTTACTTCTTAATGTTTAACACTAACCTTGGCAATCTTCTACTTTACTGCTTGTGTAAAATGTGTTCTTTCGTAACATGTTTTCAATAGCAGTAGCTATTTTACTCTCACTTTAGAGAACTCCAGTTTTGGAGAAATACTGTTCAACGAACTTTCAATTATTAATCACATCATTACTAGACTGGTTGGTGTGGACAACAAAAGGCAGCATTTCTCCCCATGTATCCAAAGCCACATATCACACCTATCTTGCCTCTGGCCCCACTGAATGAGGCTGCAATCACAGTTTGGCTGGGTACTGAGCACTAGCAGCCTCCAGAATAAATTCAGACTCCCTGAACTGTGATAACTTTAAAAAAAATGAAATACACCAAACAAAAATAGCAGTATTTAAATTGATCAGCAGAACATCTATTGGACAAGGGGTAATGGGTTCAAACTTAAACAGGGGAAGTTTAGGTTAGATAGAAGGAAGAAGTTCTTTACTCTGAGGGTGGTGAGGCACTGGAACAGGCTGCCCAAAGAAGTGCCAAATGCTCCATCCCTGGCAGTGTTCAAGACCAGGCTGGACAGAGCCTTGGGTGACATGGTCTAGGGTGAGGCATCCCTGCTCATGGCAAGGGGGTTGGAACTAGATGATCTTAAGGTCCTTTCCAATCCCAATCATTCTATGATTAGTTCTGCACTGCACAACAGACATTACACAGCTATGGATAACAGCTTTACCTGAGCACTTTTCCTCCAAATGTGCCGAGAGCTTTGTCACCTGCATGAGGGATGTTTTGCTTTTCTGAAACTTCTCTTTAAATTCAATTGCCCTCCTGTCATCATCAAACAAGCACTCACACGATGACCATGGAGTTGTGTGCAGTTCAAAATCACCTGAGATAGAACTATGCTGCACCAGAAGGTATTTAAAGTCCCATATGTGATCTACAGAAAGAAAGAAATTAAAAAAAACAACCACAAAACCAATAAACCAAAGCCAAATAAACAAACAAAAAATTACCAACAAATAAACCCCAGAAGAGTTTACTTTCTATACCTTATTTAATTTGTAGAAAGCCAAGGTTACTTACAAGACTGAGAAACAAATCAGCAAGACATTCTCATATGGTCAGTTCTGGCAACTTCATTTGAAGCCTGATGACACTTAGGGTTTTTCTTTTCCCTATAAACTTTACATGAGTCCTCCCATAACAGAAGGATGCTTTTATTTCACCTAGACTGAATTCAGCTTTCAAGACAACTCAACTTTTTGAAAAAGAAAACAGCTACGAAATTTCCTGTCAGCTCTAATAAAGAAAAGTTGTCCATTATTAGAAGAAGCCATCTTTATGTTATTAATCAACTTTCATCTTTAATATGTCCCTGTTTTTTAATTTTCTATCTCCATAATGCTCTGATTTAAAAATAATTAATTTTCCATATTCCAGTTGACACTAAAGAAAAACAGCTTAAAACTTGAGATCACAGAAGAGTAACATAATTTAGGTTGTCCTTCACTTTATTGTAAGAATCAAGTATTCACCTACTAATAAAACTTGATAACTATTTAGGCTGTTTTTTCCCATGTTTGCTCAAGGTGAAAGTTGCAGCCAAAATAATTGGTTTTGGAAGTAAGGTTAGAAAAATACACATTTATTACTTTTTGTTTAATGTATTCTAGTGTCTCTAAGTATTTTATTAGCATATATTAGTAGTTCCTATTTTTGATTAGTCTGATTTTTGGTGGTAACTTGCTAAAAGTGCAAGCTCCTGAAAAATCTGCTGTCAGACACAGATTTACAGTAAAAAACTCCAAAATAACTTCTCCTCTAAGCAGCTGCATACATCTCATATCTGACTAAAGATCTTGCAGCCCCCCAAAACTGAGTATGCTCTGGTACAAAGCAAAGTTCAGGCAGTAACACTACAGCAACACAAAGAAAAATCTTAACAGGAGGAAACAAACAGGCACTTGGCAAGAGGGGATACATGGAAGTAGAAGACAGTCTAACTGGGGTACAAGATTTGGTCGAGACCTGAATTTAACATGTTATTCAGATCTTTGATATTTCTCTGTTGATTAGAAAACTGATCACAAAACATGAGTAAACTACAAGTAATCAAGTTTAGAGAAACGTGTATAATGAAATAAATCTTTCCTTTTTGGTAATCTAAACCAGATAAGCGTAAAACATGAACTGAATGCCTGATGACTGTATACTGGACTGATTTTTAGCAAGAGATGAAAAAATAAATATAACTTACCAGGAACAATTTTTAGATGCTCTAGAACTGCATAGTCTTATGCACTTAAAATATGTGGACAGTTCAAAAGTTAAAAGCCAGTACACACATACACAACCAGCAAACACACAACACAGCTGTGCTGTTCATGGTTAGTCTGTGATTAAGAATTTGAACAGCTGAGGAAACACTCATCTTGAATTTCCGATAATCCCTTAATCATTAAAAGGCCACCTCCTAGATGCATAGTACACTAGTTGGAAAATAAGGACACAAGCTTTGCATCAAATACACTTATTATTACAGAGCTCTCCATCCTATACTTTCCTGCTTTAAGCATTAGAGAATGTTGTATTATCGTGTCTGAAAAATTACCTTTTGTATCTTCTTTTTGTAGCTATAAAAATATTTTAAATTCCATATCTTGAAAAGTCTAATATTCTAGCATGCTAAATTCTCTAAGACTTCTAAGCACCTAACAAACATTATACGCCTGCTCACACTGAAGTATGCACAAAAATAAGGTCCATGTAGGTATTCTGTATTAAAGTCAATTGGTTAATGCTTAAATTGGACCATCTTCTTCAAGTAGCCTAAGAGGTAGGTCTTGCAGTTAAATGATTACTTATAGATCAAACTGGAACTGCTAGTATTCAGACACATACATTTAATAAGAAAAGATTCACTATGAGATTGTTTAACCTTTCTGGGTTTTATTTTGCACTATACAAAACCTGGCTTTTTAGGCAGAAATATTCAGCACTTCAACTAATAAAGTGTTTACTTCCTAAGTGTATCCATTGATCAGAAATACAAACTGTTAAGTTATCAATTTGACACAAACCTAGTTTCACATATTTTAAAAGAACAAAACCAGGAATAAAATGAAATTCAGCAGTAGTCACTGCTAAAACACAGGCTATGTAATTCTTGCAAGAGATGCTTTTAGTCAGTTACAGCTAGACTTGAAGCAACACCATTAGGATATAAAGTCTGACACTAGTAAAATGGAAGGCAGCAAATGAAAATCTGAAGTAGGAAAAACAACAATTCGTGCTAAACTAGACAACAATAAAGTAGACTCAGCAGAACTCATAACATAGTTAACATTCAAGGGTTTTTTATAGTTAAATAACTAGGCATGTTGTGTCTGGATTCAAGTTTTAAACACTCATGCTTTATCAGTCTTCTGAAGTGAGTGCATTCAAATGCTGTTGCTGATGGCACTGCTTCCAAGCAGAGAAGACATGTTACAATCTGTATCAAATATGTTGTATTTCCTAAGGGAGTATTTAAAGCTTGCATGGAAAACTGTTACCAGCTGAGCATTTTGAAGATATTAATAGCAACACAAAAATCCTTTTACAGCTACCTATAGCTACAAGGACCTTACCTTTTTTCCTTTGAAGTTGAGGGTACCAGGCAGCCCCTGCTCCCCACAGCACCATCTTATAGTGTTGACCTCTGTTCTGTTCTACCGTTAGAATAATTTTTCTTTGATTGCCACCTCTGTAGCTATACACTGATTCTGAAAAAGTTTGAAATTATATGACTTCTACAGTACAAATCTTACAAACACAGAAAACCCACACACCTCTATTAAGATAAATTCATGCTGCTATCTCGTTTTGTAGTATAAGGAAAAAAAAACACCTAAAATTTCTTCAGGCCAGAATGAAAGTAATCTGATTTCTTCTGCAAGATTAATCTAGTTTGAAGGAATGCATAAAGTATATTATTTTACCTTTATGCATCTAAATACTCAGCAACTGGATACCTCCCTTTGAAACAGCAGGTATCTAAGAATCTTTCAGCTCCCACTCATCCTCACCAGTATAAGTGGAAAGAAATACTCAATCTCTCAGCAAGAGACTGTCATAATTGGAAGTTAAAGTTCCTGAAACTTCTGTGGAATACACTAAAATATTTCTCTAGAATTTTCACATGAAAGAAAATTATAGTCACATACAAGCAGACCAAGAGGATTAGTAACAGCACACAAATCAAAACAATTAAGATCTCTACAGCATTCTTACCCAGGATACTGCCTGAATGTTTCAGCTGCACACTAAAACTAAAATATTTTCATAAACAGATACATTTTTGAACAATAACTCTTTAGGTATCTAACAATTCTGGTGTTATGTACAATAATGAAGATTTCTTCGTATTTTTCTTCATATATTTCTTCAATATTCTTCATATTTCTTCATATATTTCTTCAGAGTTCTCCATTTATGATGAATAAACATGATATTGACAGTGTGGCTAACGCATGATGCTAGTGCAGTATAATCAAATTTATGTGCAAAGCTTGAAGTCAACCACTAAGAAACAGCAGTACTGTAAAGAAAAGATGATCAAAACAGTTATGCAGGGAAAAGACAGGAAGACTCCTTTTCCAGGTGGGAACAGTGGTCTTTAACTGCCCAAAGCTTGTTAAAAAACATGGCAGGAGACTACATGAAATATTGAGAATGCCAAGATAATTTGGCTTTGTTTATTTCGGAAGGGGGAGAAGATGCTAGGAAGCAGCTGTAAGGCCTGATAATGAATGGAAATAAATTATCAATTTTAACATGGAAAATTTTCAGCAGGAGGAATTCTGAAATAACTGCATTCACTATTAGAAGAAAATGAATGTGTGACAGAAGGATAAGCTCAAAAAAAAAAAATCAGTATATGGACTACTGGTCATGATTCGTTGGGGGAGAGGAGCCTTTACAATAAAAACATACAGGAAACAGATTTCCAAACCAAATTATATTAATGAACTAGTTCTCTGTTGTGCCTGTGCAGAAGAAACAGGAGTATCATGGTAGGACATCTTAGTTTCACACTGAGCATTTTCCAGTGTTGAAAATCAAAAAGAACTTATATAAGAAGGGCACAAAAGTATGGAGTATTAAAGAAATATTGCATGTATTTAAGAAATCACGAATGCTTAGCTTTAAAAAACCTATTCCAAATAGGAATAGAAAATAGAAACAAATATTCTGAACAAAACAATATAAAAGAGCACAGTTCAATTATAAAGTAAGAAAGGCAAGCACATCCTAAAAACATTAAAATAATCAAAAATGTATTTAATTTTGAAAACCACATAATTTATAAGTGCCATCAAGTGTTCTTTTAATGACAGAATGCTTACATGGAAGGTGGCAGGTGAGCTTTGACTGCCTCACATGACATTTTCATAAACTAGGCCCATTTCTTGAGCAGTGGTCTACAGTGCTAGTGTGCATTAAACTCATTTCAGCAACTGACCACAGCCATTATTCCCTTCTTCTCCCTAGCTCCATTTCTCTGACTGCTATGCCCCCATGAGCGGATCATTATATCACCTGCGACTCCCATGTCAAACACTGGTGCATGGAATGGGAAACAAATAGTAATTTTGCAAGGTGATTCTGGTTAAGTTTTACCTATTGTTGAAGTTTCAGAAGTTGAAGTCATTGGATGAACTTACCTGTTAATATGGCAATGTTGATAATTTTCAAGATTGAGTGAACCACTGTATTCGGCTGGAGCTGGTCCAGCTGCATATACTGAATACTATCCAGCCTCTGAACTTGTCTTCTCGGAATGTCTTTGAAGTGTGGAAATTCTGATGCTATGTATGCCAGTAAGCCATGGAGAACACCACAACCTACTATGGGATAAACTTATTGGGAAAAAAAACCAAAAACCAACAAACCAAACTCAAAGTTAGAGGGACACCCTTTTTTTTTTTTTTTTTAAGCTTAGAAATATAAATGTATCAGTTGGTGCGTATTTACACTGACAAAACCAAAACCATTTCACAGCAGTTCTATGGCAAAAATTCTTAAGATGTGTAACACTGGATCCAAAATTAAACTGTACTTCATCTGCCTCCTCTTGATAACATCCCAGAGTTAAGCTAAGTAAAGTATTTTTAATTACACCAAAAATAGGAAAGAAATCTTGTACCATAGCTGGGTAAGAGTAGCTGTTCTTGATCTTTTTACTTCAGAACCTGCCTTAAACAGCTGGCAATAATGGACAGAAGACAACAGTAAGACAGTAAGAACAATGCAAGTTTATGGTGATACTTCAACTGGTATTTTCCCTTAGGTGCCAACCCTCCATGGCTCATAGATTTAAAGACTTTGTGCTTAATAGCCTGCAATCAATTACTTTCCCTGAGTGGATCTACTTTAAGCCTCTACAGTTTTTGGCAAAAAAACATTAATCCTCATGAAATCTCAGACATCTTATGGTTGAGTCCTGGGACAACTGCTCACTCCTAGGTCAAAAAATTCAGTTTTCTCAGAATCTGGAGTTTTGAATGGTGACCAGCCAACATTACCATAAACTCCACATGCTTATCTGCTGTCATCATGTCCACATATTCCTGTCATACTTCCTAGGGTTTTGTACCTCTCAGTTGCTCGCATTTCCATTTCATCCTCTGCATGAAGCATTGCGAACAAAACTGAGTACTACATATGAAATATAATATATAAAATAACTGTATAGTACAGCTATTTTACTGTTATTTTTGTGGAAACTTATGCACTATCATCTTACATTCTTCTGGATTGAGGGCTGAGCAGTTCCCCAGATTCAGTAACTGACTGCTAAATGTAGACTGCAGCATGATTTCTCCACACCAAAGATTCTCATACATTATTATATCTGCAAGAAAAAAAGCAATCTTATCAGCTCATGTATCAATACTATTGAAGTGTGTCATACTTTTCCTGACTATAGAACCATCACACATACAGGTGTGAAAGACAGTTCAAAAGAGGTCACTTGGAAACAAAGTGATTTTTTTTTTCTTTTAATCTACCAACACCATTTACAATGAGTTAATACATTTTCCTCAGTAGTTTGAGGCAATTCTTCAATTCATATAAAATATTCAGTAGACTCATAGCAGGTCAAGTGGGTGACTGTATTGGGTAAATTATATTGCCCTACGTTTCAGAATGAGTAATAAAGTACTAGGCCTACCCAGAAACACTTTTGATGTATTTTGAGATAAGAATGTCTAAGCAGAAAAGAAAAATCCCAATTTATCTTCAATCTCTTTAAAATATCTACCCTTGTACCTACCTATAAGCACTTAAAGAACTCTTTTAACAAAAAGAAAATGGCATCTTAAACTGTAAAAGTATTCAAACACTTTTATATGGGGGTGGTGGGGGTGCGTGTTTTTGCTTGTTTGGGGGGGTGGTATTTTTTGTTTGGTTTGGTTTCTGGGATTTTGGGTTTGGGTTTTTTGTATTTTGCAAAACCTAAATAGCCAGATCAGTATCAAGTTCTGGCCAACTCCAGCCCTAAATTAGGTACAGGATCATTCTACAGTATTGTGCTCTCTTACACAAGATGTGTTCTCTTAAAGAGAGTTTTGCATCTGTTGGGATAAAGAGTACAAAGGACTTAATAGGAGGAAACTTCACTATTACAGACAACAGCATTTTATATTTCTCAGAACAAAGACTATACATAAGAGATGTGCAAACTTCTATGGTGCACTTGATGCTCCACTGGCAGGAGGAGTGATAATTCAAAGTGCTGTTGAATGATGTGATGTAAGAAAGATACCTACAAATGCTTGGCTATGGTTACATATTGTTCTACTTTAAACAAGCGTTTTAAAGATCCACATATTAAAAATGCAAATAACAATTCTCACCTGTAAGCAGTACAATATCCCCAGGAAACACAGTGAGTGACCAAAATGCAGCACCACGCCACAGCACCACCTTTCTCTCAATTTCTGACTGGTCAATAACTACAACTGTTGCTACAGGAACTTTACACGAAGATTTTGGTCTAGTCTTCACCTGTATTTCTTTGATATGACAAGGATGTACAATTGTGACCAAAACATTGTACTTCTGATTTTTGCAGCAGCAGTTCTTAAGTGGTGTTAATTTCTTTTGAAGTTTCTTGAACTCTGTCGTCCTCTCTTGATCCACTCTCATCCCAGGACCAGCTGGACAAGAATTAAGTTTTGCTCTCTCAGATTTCAGCTGTCTTTTAAATGATGAGTGAAAATTATGAAAGAAATCTTCACATTTGTGGGCTTTTTTAGAAGAACTCTTATGAGAACTGTCTACTTGAGAGCACAATATTCCTGAGCTCAATGGTTCAATATGGATTTCATTTACATGGAACATTAAGTTCCTGAAACGCCTCTGTATTTTCCTGAGCACTTCCTTCTTGTTTTGCAGCTTCCAAGAAAATATTTTTTCCATCAATCTCAGAAATGAAAAGTTCAGGAGAACTTGTACACTCTTCCTTATATTCGTTTTCAGCTACATTGAGACATGTTCCAACATGAGAATCAAGTTGGAAATGATCATACTGCCTTGCATCTGGTTTTTTGCCTGCTTCCGTTTCCAGTAGTTTTATGAATCGCTTCTGCATCTCACTCCGACCCTGTGCAAAAACAGCCATCTGACTTGAAGTCATTATACTACGAAATTCAGTATCTGTCGACACTGCAAAGTCTGGACAATCACTCGATTCTCCTTTTGGTTTTGACTCTTGATTTTGGGGGAAGAAGACATCCAAATACTGACTCAGGAGTTCATGGTGATCACTGCTACAATCTGATTGAATACGTTGTCCCACAGACCTTAGATGCATGCTGATCTGCTTAGTACTGGCAACCAAATCGGAAATGTCAGAGCTCTTAACTTCTAAATGACCACCTTTTCCTTCAGTGAGGTCTGAACAACAGCCATGTGATATTTTATCTTGTCTAGCTAATTCTGCAAATTTTTGTGGAAGGTGTTGATCTGCAGCCCGATTTACATTTGCATTCATGCATCTAACTGTAGATATCTGACAATCAGAATAAATGCAACTTTCACTCTTTTTAGGTATGCTGGTACAAGCTACTGCCACAGGTTCAAGAGATGCCAAATACTCTTTTGCTACCATTAATCTCCCCTGCTCAGACTGCTGAGAGCTGTCATTTGTAGGAACTGCTGTTTCTGCCTGAAACACTAAGTGCTCAGCACCTTTGACTTTTTCAGAAAAAAGACCATGTGTATCACACAAACAATGGAGTTCTCTCCATTTTTCAGCAGCATGTGCTGATCTACTTTGTCCTGACACGTTTGGTGGGCTTGGAATACTGGGTGCTCCCACAAAGATATGAATTTGAGGTCTTTTTGACATTTTGGATTGCCGTGTAAGTTTGACTTTAAACAATGTGGTTTATGCAATAGGCACAACAGTAAACATTAGCAAATGCAAAAAAAAATATTTTGGCCTTTCTGAATTTAAAAATACCTAACATTCATGGGATCATTTCATAATTTAACTGGTAAAAACATTAATACTTAAAGCCCATAAAACTGAATGTACAAAATAAAAAAGAGGAAGCTATTTGTTGTGTCAAACTTGCATACATAGAAAAATACATTTACAGTACGGCTTAATTTCCGATTCTGATACTTGGAAATATAGCAGATGCAGAATTATAGTGAAGTTCAATTTAATTATTAAGCAGACTTATTGTCATTTGTTATTGCTAATTAAACAGCCAAATGTGACCTCAGTATTCAGTACTTAATTTTAATTCATGTGAAATAAATGCTTGTAAGGCCATTTATTCTTTAAAATTTCTCCTACAGTACGATTTTAAAATACTCAGCTACAGCTAGAAGTGTTCATTAAAATGCAGACACCTAGCTACATGTTTTGAGAGTGGCGTTAATAGAAGTTGCTGCAATAGGCAGTTCCGCAGAGGTAGGAAACAGAGCTCCAGAAATTAAATTCAAGAGCTAATCCAGCTGCAAACAGAAGAAAAAGAGCATTGAAACAAATACAGCATCAAAAAAGATTTAGATTTTTAATTTAGCATTTATTAAACTAACAAACATTTTCTAACAACCCACTAGAGTTCAGTAAATCTGCACATTCATCAAGCTCATAGTAACATGGAAAAACTACAAACATTCTGATCACTGACAAAGAGGTCTAGTACAGGTGTAACAGGAAAAGCAATATACAACTGCCAAAGTTAAACATATCATGTCATAATTCCAAGAAACTACAAAACACAGCACTGGTATCACTCAGTTTTATGCTCACTGCAAAACAAATAATACTTAAAAGACTGCTATGTCCAAACTTCTGCAATTGTATGTTTAAATAAATTTAGGCTCACGAGAATACAATTTCTGGAGGACAATTCCCATACTTGTGAAAGGCTTAAGTAACATAACTAAGCTGGGGCTGTTCAGCCTGGAGAAGAGAAGGCTGCGTGGAGACCTCATAGCAGCCTTCTAGCATCTGAAGGGGGCCTATAAGAATGCTGGGGAGGGACTCTTCATTAGGGACTGTAGTGGTAGGACAAGGGGTAATGGGCTCAAACTTAAACAGGGGTAGTTTAGGTTAGATAGAAGGAAGAAGTTCTTTACTCTGAGGGTGGTGAGGCACTGGAACAGGTTGCCCAAGGAAGTTGTGGCTGCTTCATCCCTGGCAGTGTTCAAGGCCAGGTTGGATGGAGTCTTGGGTTACATGGTTTAGTGCGAGGCATCCCTGCTCATGGCAGGTGGGTTGGAACTAATTTTAACTATCACTTTTGGTTTCTGTCATGTTTAAAGATTAGTAAGTTATACACAAATTCAGAAAGTTTTTCTTAACTTTCCAATTCTACAACTTCTCTAAATTTAGGATTTTCTTTTCTGATTCATATTTTGCAGTGCAAGCATATTACATCAAAGCAATTTAATCTTGATGTTATTCAATAAATTTTTGCAACTAAAATATTTATATTTTCAAATCCTAAAATTCACATTTTTCCTTCCTACCTTTATTTAGAGTTTAGGAATGTTATGTGACCTCTACCCGCTTCCTGTTTCAGTTAACAAGTCCACTATCGAGTAACTTGCTTTGGCAATTTCTGAGCTACCTTTTAGGTTAAAGATACCGAACTCCAGTACCAGGAATCATCAATACTTATCATTTAAGTCTGTAAATCAGAAATAAATTAAAGTTTGGGTAAATTCTCTGTCTGTAAAATTGTTTAAGAATCTTTGCTATGCTTTTTTAGAATAGTATTATTACTTATTTAATTAGTTTTGTTACTGAAGTTGTGCCTTGTTTTAAAGAAAAAAATCCAAAAGTACAACTTATTACAGATCTTAGAAGATGAGCAAAAACTATCATATTAGCAAAATGTCGCAGCAACAGAACTAATATATTTTTGTGCTGCAGTTAAATTAGTTATGGGTAGACAGGGGGTTAACTACACCAAAGATAAGAGGAGCTAAAGCTCATAAAGGTATAACTGAAACCTGAATGCACATATCCATTATACCTGTTAATTATTACACCATTTCTTCATTTGTGGAAAGGTGTTCTATTCATAATAGCCAATGAAAGCCTAGCTTTTTATCTTTGAAATGGTCAGAGTCTGATCTATTAAAAAACAGCAACTACATCAGCAAGTTTTACATTTGCAAGACACTGTTTAATATACCTATCACAAGAAATATTATGTATGGTACATAGTGTACTTCCTCTGATCTAAACAGTAGAAATTTCTAAATTTTCAAGGTTTTTAAAATGAACAACTATGTCATTAGCAGAGATTAACTCTCCAGTCATTTGCTACACATAGGACAAAACGAAAACTAGCTTTACAAATCCTCTTCCAATAGTTAAATACTCTATGAACATTGTGCTATGCGATATATATGGCCCTAAATTATCCTAAAATACCTAAGAAGTATTCATTTTCATTCCATATTTCACTATTCACTCACCATGATAATCAGTTAAGCATTAGGCCAAAGTAATTTAAAAAGGGTGACACAGCTTCCGCTTCCTATCACTCCTTAATATTAATGGCAGCCAGATGCTTAAATCCCTGGTTTTAAAAGTTACATACAAATATAGTTTCATCAAGTCTTTACTCAATCCCTCTAACACTGAAAGCAAACCACACTAATTCTACCTTGGGGTAAATTTCCTTATGCCTGTTAACATGCTACAGCTTCAAGCTACAAATAAAATTACACAAATAAGAGACAACAAAGGACAAAGGATTAGAAAAATATAATGCAAAAGTGTAACTTCTTTTCCCCTCCAGAATACTCATACACCCCCTAGACTGATGTTTTTGGGGATAAAACCAGTATATTCCTCTAATTTGCACCTTTGATTTAGCACAGCTCAGTGATGAACATCCTAACCTGTAAGTAGTTAGTAGCTTTATTCCTACAGTATGAAAAAGCAATTCTATTGTCCTTTACCTGCTGAAAAGCTGGCCCTGTAGATAACAAATACATAAAGCAGGATATCCTTTAAATTCTACATTTTAACTTCTACTGTGAGCTTTCCTCTCCCTCATTTGCACACTTGATTTTATACTTCTATCTCTAGTACAAAAAAATAGAAGCACTGTTTCACTGACCTTACAACAGAAGAAAGTGAGTTAATAGCCATCTTCAGAATATTTACTTTCAGTTCAATCCAAGCTGTAGGGTTGTTTGGTTGAAGTTTTTAGTTCATCACATATTTTGGTAGAGTAGAACATCTACTAAGAACACTTGCCAACCAAAAAAAGAAAAACAGAAATAATCATTTCTCTTGACATCCCAGGAAACTCTTCTGGCACTTTTACCATGCTGATCAAAAATTCAACTCTGTCTTTTTAAAAGCCAGGTACTGCATCTGTACAATAACCTTGAAAAACTGAAGAAACAGCAAGCAGTGTACTAACAGTTTCAAACACTTAGGATCTGAAACAGCTCTGGGATGAAGTGATGAACACATTACACATTTGCTTGCAACTTGTACCAGAAAAGAGAAGGATGATCTTTATGCCAATAGTTCATGCTGGCACCAGCAACATCACCTATCCACCAAATCAGTAAGAACTTGGTTCAAAAATCTAAGTATTAAGAGGAACCCAATGGAAAATAAAAACTGCTAGAAATCAAGCTAAGCAACTCACATAGCTAAAGCACTCTTATTTTACTTAAGAGTGAGGGATGTATCATATTATCAGGCCTAAAAGATTATACCTTTACATGAGTGGCAGCTCAACAAGATTTAAGTAAATTGCTTTAGAGTAGGCTAATGGACCTAACAAGAAATCATAGAACACACATGTGGGAGAAAGTACATGTACATAAGGGCAACTGGGAAATGGACAGGACAGGTAGTAAAAAGTCTTATTTTTTTTCAACTTTTGTTTGGTGATGGCAACAATCACCAAATACCTTTTATCTAAATTTTAATACAAGCTTTCATGCAAAGACTGCAATCCTATCTCTAACTGATCTGTTTAACCAAAAGTAATTTTACTTCAAGATTGTTATTTGGCTCACATAATATTTCTGGAGCAGTGTGCACAGAAGCAGTCACCGGCCAGACACAGTGGTATAGCAAGAATCCTGCTAATCAATATCTAAATTTATGAAAATCACAAGCCTTCAACTGCCTACAACAGTACCTGTAATCATTAGTATAAAGTTATCTCTACATGCTATCTGAATGTAGACCATTAGTAATTTCTATTAGTACTTATTTTGTATATTATTCTATCTGAATGTAGACCATTATTGACCATAAAGTAATTTCTATTAGTACTTATTGTGTATATTAAATAGCAGCAATACTAATCCATTCAGTATTTAGTTCTTGTCACTCGCTATTACAAGGGGACTACAATACCTGTTGGCCTCAAGACAGGTACAGGTGCTTTACAAATACACAAAAGCTATATTCAGCAATATGTAGCCCTGAAATAACATGTATCCAAAATTTTTTTCGTTATCTGCAGGGCTTTCAGTAACAAAGCACTTTCAAATATGAAACACCTGTGATTTAGGCATTGCAACAGAAACCTTCCTAAATATTCCTGAAGCAGAAACAGGGAGATAACAGTTTAAACCAGAAATCTGTGTTTTGAGAAGTTCCACGCAGTCTGACACTTTTCAGAAGTTAAATCAAAATACTGAATAAAAGGCTAGAAACACTAAGTTGTTCTTTGTAACTATTAAAATAAACAACTAAGGCAAGCAATCAAATAGCACTGTTAACATTTAATGTGTACCTACTTGCTTGCAGGATCAAGGCCTGTGGTTTCTGAAGTTGTGCTCTAAATGGAATTTTTTTTCTTGATCTGAAATAAAGACATTTCTTCTGTAAAAATAAGCTTGGATCATATGGAAGCATCTACTCAGCAGTTGCACCAGCCATTTTACTTCAAAAGAATTATTTTAAGGAACCAAATGATGCAAAAATATGAACACATGATACATTTTCAGTTCAGCCACTGAGATGGTCTTCATTGTGTTTGAAAATTGAAGTAAAGGTAGCAGGCTTTTGCGATTAACTACATAATCCTTTCTCACTGCCTTTGCACCTTGTGAGATCTCCTTTTAAGTAAATTCTATTTATTGATTTTTGTTTTGCAATATATAAAACCACATAATTAAGAAGATCTGAATATACAGTGGCTGCTACAAACAAAAAGTTAAAAGTTCTGAGGAACAGTGACCTTTTGAGTAGGAAAGAAAGATAAAGGTAAAAGGTCAAAGATAGACAAAAGTGCTGTGCATGGGATTTTTTTTTGAAAACACTCATTCTCCAAACCCTTATTTTTGAGAACTATTTAAATAAGTAAACTGCTGTATCTTGTGGCAAGAAAGACATTCTTCCGGATATTTCAGCATATTCAGAAAACTCAGTATTAGAATGACATCATCATGGCTTTTTTAAGAAAAATGGTTAAGTCTGCAGAAAATTAACCACGGGTAACATTACCCATGGAGATCTATTTTAGGATGTAAATCTTCTGATAGAATGAAGTTGATAAAACAATACAGGACCCAAGATGAGTGAGGCAACTAGTCAAAGCAACATGATCATTATAGCCCTATTTCCATTGAAAAGCCTGTAGATTATTAGGATCAGAAGATAAAAAAAGCCCAAGTTATCAGGTTAGCATCAACTTTTGTTTTCTTCTAGCAAAAGTCTTGTGTTAAACTGAATTTTTTTGACCAGTCATGAAAACAGAACTTTCTGAACTGAGCAATAACTCACTGGGTTTTGATTGAATGGATTTCTGCAAAATCTATTTTCAGAAAATCTAGATCAAATACCTTTCAGCTTGACTTAGTAACACAAATGTGAGAACATCACTATATGGTACAGCTCAACAGGTACTATAATATTGATCAAGCACATCTTCCTGCACAAACCCATTGTATTTTTCGGGGGTGGGGGTGTGTGGGGGGTGCAGGGGGATGATATGAAAAAAGAAAAAAAAGAGGGCTGGGGGGATTATTATTTCAGATAAAATCATTATGAAAGTTATCAGAATCCATCTTCCACAACAATTGCATACATCACTGAGATTAACCAGTTATAGCACACAAGACAGCCATAATAAAAGGCTGCTCTCTCAATTGCAGTTGCTTTAGTGGCTTAGGAATGGAAATCTACTCTGCCATATGTATGTTGCTTCCATACTATGGCAGAAAAAAATATTTAAAATACAAAGCCATCACTATTACTTTCTCACCTTTACAAAAGCCTCACTCAAAAAAGATGAAGTTTTATAACAAAAAATAAATACTAACTGTACATTCATAGACAAAAATGGGGTATCATTAATGTTTAGGACAACAGCTGTAGGTAAGACTGTGCTTGTGCTTTTGTACTGTGGGAGACAGGGTGTTGAAAAGGTATCATTCATAAGCTTACTTGTGTGGGATAAATCAGTAACACTAAATACTAGTGTTAGCAAAATGTCTTTCACTCTTCATAAGCGAGTATGTTAGCAGTAGACTTTAACAAAAGCCACGCTTCCTCTTATAATTAAGGCAACTGGGGTATTGTTTCATTAACAGCCACCCACTCTTGGAAGTCATACTAGGAGCACACAAGTCATTACTAGACCCAGAGGTGCTCCAAGGTTGGGCAAAACTAGCAAATACACAGGCAGTTCCAGAAGCAGCCAGATGACCTTCAAGTCCACAAGACTTCTTTAGATTCAATCAGGTGTTCATTTACCTCCTTGCTGTTTATGCAGGATCTCTCCAGAACAACAAATATTTAACCTTCATGAAAGCAGCAACAGCAGCAAGGAATTTTTGACAGGATTACACGTAGGTACAAGACAAGGCACAAGACCTTTTCTATTCTCCTGCCTGAGTCCCATTCTGTTTTATCCATTTCTGTAGTATGCAACTATGTACTCCATGTGATATCATTAGCGTGTTTTTGTGGTTTGAAGTAACCAGTGACCTGATATACTAAATAGCTGATCTCCCCAATACTTCTGTATCTCAGGAAGATGAACCCTGGCTTCACACATTTCTGTAAATCTAAAGTCTCAAAAGGCAAGCTCAACACATGTTTCTGATGTGAGCATTGCATTTTAAATAAAACCCTTGACAGACATTAAGTACATGACTACTGACTTTTATATCCAAATCTCTCATATTTCTGTTCTTGAAAATGCAAAGAAGTTTCAAGGTTATTTTAAGATCTTCCTCTTGCACAAACTAGACACCCCTCCCTTCCTCCCTTATTCCCCACCAAGAGCACACTTCAGCCTCAACAACTTAATATGCTGTTCTGTCTAGAAGTTGAAAGGTTTATGGGTTTTTTCAGAGATAAAGCCCCCTTAAGGAAATACAACCTTCAGACTTGGGCTAGGCTGGCTCTGTACAATAGTGAATAGCACTACAAAGATCACAGATGGTTCACTGCACACACTTGCTCTTTATTGTGGCTACAGAACATACCTACCAACTTCTTTATAGAACTGTGTGAATGTCAGCCAAGTAAATGTTCTTTCACAGATACTATGGCTAAGCAGTAAAGTTGTTAACTTACTAGATCACCACAGAAAAATCAAAGATAAAATTTCAGAGTATTTTAAGTTAGTAAAAACTACAGCGAAACTTGTGGAAACAGAAAGTTTTAAAGTCCTTTAGTACTTACCTAGCAAAAAAAGTAAGGTATGACGCATAAAGGAATTAGCATTAGCTTTTTAATATATAAGACTTTACATTTTAATGGTTTAGATAGATGTTAGTTTAGCAAACTGGTTAAGCTTTAACAGAGAACAGGTGACACTGAGTAACTCTCAACACAGCTGACTGAGCCAAAGGTGCCTTTTGGATGCAAATTTCCCTATTTCAGAGAACTAACTTTTCTCCCAGACTTTAAGGCAGCAATGCACTTAGACTACTCCAAAATATATACTTCAAAAATTGTAGACCAATCTCTAACCACAAAAACAAAATCATCACAATTTAATAAAATCTGTGAATAAAATGCTTGAAACACTGATTTACATGGCCTGTACCTCTATCTACCCTTTTCACTGTAACTCAGCTCTCTGAAAACACCTCAAGCAGAATAAAAAAATTTAAGTATGGTGTTACAAGCCATCTTGGGTCTCCCTCTACTTCTATAAGTCACAGCGCATAGCAGCATAACCACTGACAACATTTTCTTGTACGTGTGTTCTCAGTAAAGATGAGTAATTTTCTTAATTGTTTTTGTTAGAGGCAATACCTCAATTATTTTCTGTACCATGCTAGTATGACTATTGCTGCATACCTTCACACAGTTGCCTTTAATTCATAATCTTTACAAATGATTTTATTACTCATGGTACTACACAGTCCTCATTTTTGAAGTGTATTACACCAAGGGGTTGAGACCAGCCCTATCTGCCTGACTCACAGCTAGTCTGAAAAGATTTCAAGATAATTTATTTCCCTCTCACCCATTCTAATAGCCAGAAACATTCTGCCCACTCTTAACTCTTCCATCATGTGCTCTGGGAGAAAGTCCAGGAAAGTATATGCATACTTAACATGTTCACATACACCATGAATCCGTTTAGAGGAAAGTCTCCTTCTTCAGAGAGATACTGGTACTCTAGGTGATCCATGTTAGCAACAAAACATGTTGACAAAACCAACAATACGAAATTGTGAAGGAACCATATAATTCTAAGGTGTGTAACTTTCAAAGCTCCTGAACCGTGAAAAGTTAAGGATGGAAACTGAAGAGGTTTAACTATTTATTAATTTGTCTTCAGGCAGAAGCTGATCCATGCTTAACTAAAACTATAAATTGCTTCTGAGTATAATTCAATAGATCCTCAATATAATGAGGAAAGACTAAAGATTTAAGAAATGCTCACCTCATAGTTTACTTAATACTGATTCTCCTACCGTAAGAATGAAAATCTCATGACCAAAGTCAGAGTTCTGTCCACTGGGGTTAAATTGCTTTACACAGGAAGACAGGGGAATAACTAAACTGCAATATCTGTACTCCCAAAAGATCAATTACAATTAGCAGTCCATGCAGTTACAGATCTGATTAAGTCACCTTGGCCCATGTAATCTCCAGATTTCACATTCTCTTGTGATCTAGGATGGGAAAACAAGATACAAAAAACAAAGTCCAATAAATTACGCTATGTTAAAGAAGCTTATCTGACATTCTCAGCAAAAAGGCACAACCATATCTACACTGGCACATTCCCAAAGAACTCATGCCAATCTAAGCATCCACATCCTTGCTGAGTAATTTCACCTTACTTTGCATTTTAGAAATTTTTATAACCAATATAGTCATAGGTCAAGTTATATTACCTTCTCTTCACCTGTCATAATCAAATTTGCTGGATGAAGACTTGCTGAAAGATGATTTTTTTTTCCCCAGACATATTAAGGACGTAGTGTGGAAATAATTTAAATAATCTCTGCCTGAAAAGCATGCATGTACTGTATTTGACAATCACTCCTTTTATCCAAACTGGCATATTGAAGTAGCATATGGATGCATATACAAATATTTGTTATTTCAAGAGAACTTCTGTTGGTTTCTCTAACATTCATTTTAACTTCTATGGATTCTTCTAATCCCACAGAACCTGGAAAATACTACATAGCTTTATTTTTCATTATCTTCGACATAAAATGAATCAACTGTAGTTCCATTAGAGCTTGCTGTTTCTACTCCTAACAAGGAAAAAGCTGAGTAAATTCAATATTATCTGATAAAGGATAAACATTCAAGACATAAAATATTTCACTTATAACTTAAATTACAATCTATTTCTCTATTTCTTGAGAAATTCCTGGAGTTTCTCATTAAGAATAAATACTGTAATTTCTGACCTATATTCATTCAGATTTGAAGACCATAAAAGTTTGCATAATCACCTCAGTTCCAAATGATAATGTATTTTGTTGACCTTTAAGAAGTAGGGAATAAATTACCATCTATTTTTCTTACGGGAACTGAGGCTAGGAAAGATTAAGTCATTTACTTTGGCTCACACAGGAAGCTGAAACAAATGGAGAACTCTGCGTGAATCTTTCATACTTATATCTTAAAACTGCACTATCATTCCCCAGTGTGTAATACTTTGTAGTAAGTCACAAAACTATCCTTTTCATCTCAACTTTTCTTCCTGTAATATAAGACTTATTGTCCTCAGTCAAAAGCTTTTATTCCTTACTTGAGGTCTCAGGTGCTTACTTACGCCAGCATAAAATAATCAAACGATTCCAAGTTGGCATTTACACAGGGCACCCAGTATTACTTTTTTGTTTAGTTCTTAAGCATCATACACTATTTGAAAGAGGTTTTCTCTTACCTTATGTATTGTGCAGAACCTACCCACACAGCTAAGCCTTAATTTTCAAAACATTGAGAATCACATTAAAATTTAAGTCCTTTAAAATTTAGGTGCTACATTCTGATGTAACTTTAAGACTCATACACTCTGGGAGAAAAAATGGTGCTGAGAATACAATGTTTTGCCAAATAAGCTACCTTTTTTCTTTTTGTTAACAAGTATTAATTAAACCTAGAACTAAATAACACTAATGGACTTGCACTACAGGTATGGGTTGTAGTAGGTAGGTAAGGCATGAAGTATACAGGGGAAACAGAACAACGAAGGAGACTGGCTTCTTTTTCCTTCCTTCTCCCTTATTACCTTCATGAGGCATTTGTTACATAAGGAAGAATCTCAGTTTCTGCTTATATAGCCCAGTGTAACATTTATTTATAAAACCACCACAATGCTCATGTAGACTATAAACCTGAGATGAACACACAGCATACACCCTGTTCAAGAAAGCTGATCTGTAATGATAATGGTACAATCTAAAAGCATACACTATTTAGATAGCCAGCTGGTTTCCCTTTACTAAATTAAAGACAAGCACCAGCTTATCTGAAAAACTGGTAAGACAAAAGAAATCAAGATAAGCTTTTACAAATTCCAGGACTACTTTAACTCAGTCAGATGACAGCAATATAATGCTCCTCCTGAAATCCGAAAATCCGTTAACGGCGCGCAGAGACTCTGCCTTATCGGGATTTCAAAATAAGTCAACCTATTGACTTTCAAAGGAAAAAACAGAAGAGATAATGTCTTATTTATCTGTTCTACTTTATCTTGCCAGCATTGACAAGATTAGACAATAAATAATAATCAATAAAATCTTAAACAGTACAAAATCTTCAGCTTGTTAATTAAAAGAAATAGTTAACTAAGGCAAATTCTATGGTAGTGCTGCAGGTCTGTAGCAGCAACTGCAAACTGTTCTCATGTCAACTGCTACTATCCTTGGATGCTCCTCATGCCTCTGGACACCCCTAGGACCACCCCACCCTTGCTCCTTGAGGCATCCACTGCTCCCACACAAGCACCAAGTAACAATGACAGCAACAATGCCTCCAGAAGGCATTCCAAGATACTCAGATTTTGTGCACACAGGTTTTGACACAACTCCATAAGCTGTCACTTATGTCTGGCACTGCATGGCTATACATTAAACATGATTGCCATATAGGCCTGAACACCATATATAACTTGATTAATGAGCTCCAGAATTTCCATAGAAGGGCATTATTAATAAACCAAACCATTTAACTACAAAACAGACCCAAGAGTGGAAAAATCTTACTTTTTATTTTTTTAATATGGTATTTTCAAAAATTGCTCAAATGGGCTCAAGATGTGACAGTTTTCATTCAAACAAGCATTTTACATTCTGACCTCGTTGTAGCTCATTCTAGATTTCTCTGGGTTGAGCTGTAACAGTGATATTTTGCACTGGGTATCTACCTCCAGTGGGCACCATGAACAATCTCGATGTTTGTGAAAGATGACTAAGATACCATATACACACATTTAGCATCAACCATAAACACTTCCCTCCTTTTTTTTTTATTTAAAAAAATACCAACCAATGTACTCCTGGACTTTCCTGATGAACACCAAAATCTTTTTCTACCAACAAACATGAGAGGCAATTCTTAATTCTCCACCAACATCTTTCACAAAGGATTAAGCATTCAAACATATTTTAACAAGACGGATTTCCATAACCAGTCTGCCAAAGTGATAAAGTTGATTTTGTTAACAGAAAAGCAAACACTGCAGAAGACTAGTATTCTCTGGTTCCTAACAGCTTTAACGTTTGTTATTTACACAATATACACTGTGTTTATGCCAACAACTCCTGATTGTCAGTTAAGTATTAAAGCAAGAAAAAACTGGTTTGCAGTCTCTGATGCTGTGATTCCAGGCTGTTAAGATCTCTGGTAGAATTTTCAGCCAGACAGCTACGCCACCAAGAGTTGCAAAAACATATCAATTTCAATTGTAAATATTACTTTCAAACAATACTCAGTACACTCCTGGCAAATCATACTCTCTATCTCGTTTGTTGTGTTGACTAAAATAGACAGCAATTCTTTAAAAAAATGGTATAATATCCACAAAATAAACTGACTAAAGTACTTTCATTAATAACCTATTTAAGGCAACAATGCTCACATGCTTATAGTGCACCAGTAAAGGTTTTTATGCTTGTATACCTGTCAGCTTTCCCATTAGCTTTTTCATCAGCTAATTTCAACACATTTAACAGTTAGATAGGAATATCAAATATACTGGATTTGGTAACTGCATCATTCCCTCTTTTGTCTTTTAAACTAGAAATGAGTTAAAAACAAGTAAAAGCTAAAGATCATTCCACAAAGATGCAAAACAGCTGATTCAACAGGCTCTCACTGATAAAGGAACTGAGAAAGGAACAGCCTTCACATTGACCAGCAAAAGCCATGCTGACTGAAAGGTCACTGAAATCAGATTAATTTGTTACTGACTTCAGTAAGTTTCAGATCAGATCTGCAGGCTCCAGAGAAAGTTACCTTTTGTCCTAGCCATCTGAAAGCCAGAAGTAGCATTATGGGAAATAAGTGTTATAAAAAGCATATTTTATATTTCTTAGTCATATTATCTGACAATGCTTATTAGCAATGTATTACAGTAACAGTACCAAAACATGACACAAAAAATTTCTGCATGTCTATAGACTGTCTGAATAAGAGATGAGGACATTATCTCCTGTATACATGAAGAGCTTTTTATATCTGTTCTGTCACAGACCTGAAGTAACCAGTTGGCAACATCAGTCATCATGCACAGCAGCAATATAAACAGATGGAGACAGAAGGTCTTTAAAGGTGATAAACATAAGCACCAATACTTTTCATGGCCATGAAAACTAGATTTACTCATGAGGTAGTTACCAGAATTTATTCAGTATTTTCTGATTTCTCCAGCAGAATTATTAACGTTTTAAAAACTCGGGAAATTGCCCTCTAACACTTGTTGAGTCCACTCACTGAAGGTTTTCAAGTACTTTTCACTGAAAGAATTAGGAACCCCTGTCAAATTTACATTCTGGAAAACAGACGAAGAATTCTATTGCCAGAATTGCAGAATAAGAGTCATATCTTGTTGCAAAAGTTCTGGAAAGGTTAAAAAAGTATGATTGTTTAAATAATAAATGTAAATGTTAGTTTGCTCAGCTACTGATTTTTGTTTTGCAGTAATGCCTCAAGTAAAAAAACAATACTCCCACTTGAAACTAGCATTTCCTAAATAAAATTATTAAGTTAAGTTTACCAGTTTCCTACTTTACTTTTAAAATTATGAGTTTCATTCCCTGCTTTTGCAGTGCTGCAGACAAGCAAAAAAAGTTACCCTGCATACGAACAAGATGTTAGCAGCTTATACTTAAATTTAGCAATCATGAAAACACCTAAATTTAATGCAAAATAATACATAAAAATAATGCTAAATAATCAGACCACAGGTACCAAAGCATCTCACAAATAACAAAGACTTTACCTCAACAGGAAATAATCTAAATACCTCTTCTCCAAATCTGCAGTATTACAGAAAGCACATATCAGATTTGCAGCATGTGCAAATCTGACTTCTGCAGCCTACCTGGAAAAAAAACCAAATTCAGATCCTTTTGTATTAAATCAAAGGGAGCAAATAAATAGAACCTGCCAGTCTGCTCTCCACCTCTGTAATGGCTGAACACAGCTGAAGCTACATATAAAGGAAAGAAATCTCAATTAAAGGACTCATAGGTCTTTACCAGAATTTTTAGCTGGTTCCTCCTTAGCCTCCAAACCAATTGATTTAAGTATTGATACCTTATGTTGCCAGTGAAGCAGCTGTTCATCAGCTTTCATCTCTAATTGGTTGTAAAGAAAAACGAAATGAAGATTTCTAGGCAAGTGTTCATTTTGTAAAAGTGTTTACATAGACAAGTCATGAATTAAAGAAATCTTCTGGGATTCACCTAATTCATGTGCTGCATGTAATAGCATCTCATGGAGCCAGCCCTCTCGCAACACTGAAGCTAGACAACTGTGGCACACTTCTCATTTCATTCCTGTTGTATCATGTAATGTCTTAGCACAAAAAGGAAAGAACGTTAAGTAAAAAATGTGACATTTCGAGTATACTAACTCACAAATTTGAAATTAAAATTCAGCTGGGATCACATTAATTATTCCTTTGATTCTTTAGGTTATAGTATACTTGTTTTATAAAAATATACCTATTTAAAAGAACACATACTTTATCAACATTACCTCCCATTATTCTGAGGACTGAATACTGGTATGGTATCTTCATGCAGACACAGAAACAGCCATCTCTACTTTCAAATCTTATGCCAAAACCAATACACAATACATTAAGTTTTACCTTAAAGCATTGTGAAGGCTGAAAATACAATCTATAAAACTTGAGAACCTCTCAAACTAATGATCAGCAGATAGCTATTTTGTAGCAGGCAGCTCCAATGCAGGAGGACTACTGTGAAGTCCTACATACTTGCTGCATACCCTCTGTTTAACAGGAACATGCGCAGGATTTCAATCAAGAGGAGTATGACTACAGCCACGTTAGCTAGCATTCCCAATGGATTCATACCCTCCCATTCTCCCAGGAACTATTATTCAACCATACACAGACCTGTTAACTCAAAGGCTGAGCAGTTCAACAACAGTCTGGGATAAGGCAATAGCCCCAGCTCTGACATATTTAGTTATACTACTAAGATACTTCAAGCTATATAGCATTCCACTTCAGTCCAAGAAAAATAAGCATTTTCTTGCAACTTCTGGTGAAATGAGGAAGAGAAACATAGTTGCTCATATTGGCATTTCAACAGGGAACATGAATTTGTTTCAACTTCTATAATATTCAAAATTCTCACACTGGGCTAGAACCTCAGTTTTACAACTTTCCACATTATTTCTGGAATCACTAGGAAAAAGTAAAGTCTTCACATGCAAGCATTACCAATATTTGGACATTATCTCAACCAATTCTTTAAGCAAAGGATAACAACTGCCAAATGCTTCATGTGACATGGCTGACAGCTTAAAATGAAGCTTGCTGAAACAAGTGTAATTCCATTTGCAGAGTATTTCAAAATCCATTTCTGTTCCCAGAAGAAAGCTTGTTTACCACAGAAAGGAATTAGTTCTTTGCCCACTGTATGGATCAGCTTTCCTCCTGAGCATGTTGTCTAATGGATGTTCAGACTTTGAAGTCTCTGAATGGAGATAATCCCAGAATTGCCCTGGACTTGAAGGGGCTTAGCCAGACAAGGGGCAGAGTTATTCAAAGTCCTGTGGGGACCCCTAATTTCCTACTGGGATAGCTAGCCTAGCTTCTGAGAGAATCCAGTACCAGTACATCCTAGGAACACTTTAGCCAAACTGACAAACTTTGACAGAGAACACTAAACTGAACCTGACTTTTTAACATTAATAAAAATATATTCATCACTTATGGCACCACTATTAACAATGTTAGACACAGGAAGAAGATTATCCTGGTCACCTACATATTCTCAAATAGCTAATACTCCAAATAATACAACTGATTGAAGCACAGTACTGGATTCCTTCCTGCCTTAGATCACTTTTTTTTTCAATAAAACTTTAAAATTCAACACATAATAAATTTGACTCCACTTGCTATGAAATTGGTAATTTAAAAAATATAGACTGCTTCACAAAGGCACAATACAGTGTTTATTACTGTTCTTATTTATTGTAAAAATAACCTGTAAAAATTATAAAAAGATTATTTAGAAGAAGTGTAGAAAATTAATCAACTTGTTTGTCTCCCTCACCTATACTTCACAGATTTTAAATAAAAACTTGCACCTATCATGTATGTGAATATAACCGTGTTGCAAAGTCCATGAATCACACAGTTCCTACCACACAGGTATTAAGTTTTGTCTGTGTATCTCTCTCTTCAGATGCAGGTCTACAACCAACATTCGATATCAAACTAACAGTTAGTGAAGCTTCTGGTTGTGAAGATGACAAAAAGTTACCTTTGAATCCATCCAAGATTTTTCTTTTTTACTGATGCTACTCAAATATGACTCTTCTGATGGCACCCCATCTGCTATGCAAGAACAAATAAGGTACAGTTAACCTTTTATTACTGTAATTTCCGCTTTCATATCTGCTAGAACTCATTCTAAAGCATGCAAATTTTTATTTCCTCCAACAAATAGATTTTGCTTTAACTGCTCACCACTTACTATATAAGAATACTGGAATGGGGTATGTGACTCCTGTTCTTACTCTTCTTGAACACCCTCAGGCAGCATGGTTGGTTATTGTTGCCTCCAGAAGGGATTTGAAGCAAACAAAAATACAGTAGAGACCTGCTGAGGCTGGTAAAGTGCCTGTAAACAGTACACATGATTTCATTCATTAAAATGTGCAAGCAAAAATGCCTAGTTTTCTTTCATAATATTTAAAGACTATGAAATTAAACATACCAATTTAGCTATCTTAGCATTTTGCAGACATACTGTTGGATAGTCTCCTGAAACTATCCAAGAATACTTAACTGAAATCCAGTCTTGTTTAGAAAAGGACAGCTATGGTGCTCCCATAACTCCAAAGACATCTGTGTGATTGAACCTATGGGAAGATCCACTTTGGTCTCACATTGTCATGTCACATACTTGGTCTTAAATACATTCCAAGTATGTACTGCAAACATAGCCTGATACTGCAAGCAGCTGATAATTTAGTAAAATGAAAGCAGGATAGGAGCTAATCACTTTTATCTTATTTTGATCGAAATGTATACACTTGAGCAAACTGGTTAATTGTATTTTTCAGTCAACTTTTGTCTGAAATAGTGTTCTAACCTACAGAACAACATGAAAATATTTAGCTGATAAGGACTATTTGCCACAATACCTTTCACCACCTCCTTTCCTACATATTTAAAAAAGTTAAGACCTTGTAGAGAAGTTTAGTTTTAGCTAATGGAAACCTGCAGATGACAAATCAAAAAGCAGCTCGAAGCTGATACAATCACTGAAAACTGCAACTCTGTGAGCTGAAAATTAACACAATAGAAGTTACCTATGAAGCATCTACAATAAGGACAGAAAAACAGGTCAGTAAGGTTGCTTCTAAAGCCCAGTGGAAACACCCAAATAACAAACAGCCCTAAGAACAAGCTCCTTTCTTGCTTTTGTTTCCATATCACCTACTATCAAGGATCTTTGTTCTCTAACTAGTTATAAACCATCCTCATTACAGATAAAAGGCAACTTTATTAGTGATCCTTAAGTCAACTTTTTAGGATAGAACCGACGTTAAATCAAGATAAAATTTGAGTATTGGTTGCCTGAAAAGTTTGTGTACATTAAAAGTCTGTGGCTAAGCTTCCTGCTGGCAAATACACATAAAAGTTTACTTTCCCCAAAGCTTAGCAGCACAGGCTTTGGATGTCCACAGTGGTTAAAGATTCCCACAGAGATAAAGCAACTTCTTGGTTATTTCTGCCCTAAGGACATTCACCTCCAAAGTGCCTGAAAACAAGTAAAACCCCAAACCACACCAAACCAAAACCAAACCTGTATTTTCCAATTAGCAGCCCAATCCTACAGAAAGTGAATGGCTATTTCTTCGGAGCTGAAATGGTAAAAATACTGCCACACACTATCTCCCAAGTTCTGAAAGCAGATCTTACACAGCTTAAAGCAGTAAGATGGATTCAGAAGTCTAAGCTACATAAACTCCAACTACCTTTTAGTGGCCTAAGACCCAGCAAAAGGCAATATACTACCAATATAACCTCAGCAAACAAAGCAGGAGTGTTAGTAGCATGATTTAAAGCTTCTATTTCCTCTTGACAGGGCAGTCACTTAAAACACGTGTGGATAAGCTGGGTTTTCCCAACCGGCTCTTCTCAAAAGGGGCCTTCACGCAAACCGTACTTTCCCTCAGAATTCTGTACGCTGCTGCTGTCTGGAAGTACCCTTACTTGGGTTTGTACCTGCCCGAAGAGAAGCCTTATAGTTTTACTCAGCTAAAGGGCAGCATGCGACAGCCAGGCCAGGCCTCCCTCCCCAGGGCACTGCCGTGTCCCTGTTCGGAGCGGAACAGAGGAGTGCGGTAAGGAGTGCGCTGGAAGCCAGCCAGAAGCTCGCACTGGTGCCTTAGTGAAGACTACTTGCCCCACGCTCTTCACCAGCAACGGCTCTTTCCCAGCACAGCACAACGGAGCGCAAGAGGAGCGGCGCCTCACCAGCGAGGGACGGCGGAGCCCCGGTACGCCCCAGCCCTC
>NW_009913090.1:2871-3111 GCF_000696875.1 Nestor notabilis | reverse complement strand
CAGTTTTATAGGGATTGGTCCATGGACTAAGGATATCTCTCTTTGGGTGTTGGTGTGGGTATTTATATATATATATGAGACAAAAGTGATAGTATATTGAAAAATGTGGGATCTGAGCATGACGTGAATGGTATGGAATAAGGGGTGGATACTGTCCTGCGTTCAGCTACCGCAGTCATTTTTTCTCCTTCTTAGTAGCTGGTGCCGTGCTGTGTTTTTGACTTCAGCCTTGGGAAAAAA
>NW_009913090.1:0-2624 GCF_000696875.1 Nestor notabilis | reverse complement strand
GGGTGGTGAGCGGTTGTGTCCTCTCCCCTTGTTATTACCCTTATCACTGTTATTGGTAGCAGCAGTGGTTTGTATTATACCTTAGTTACTGGACTGTTCTTATCTCAACCTCTGGGAGTTACATTCCTCCGATTCTCCTCCTCATCCCTCCAGGAGCAGGGGGAGGAAAAAGGGGGGGAGTGAGCAAGCGGCTGCATGGTTCCGAGTTACTGCCTGGGCTTAAACCACAATACAGTCCTAGCTGCACAAAGCACTTTATCAGTGTAACCAATTACCCCTCAAACTATCTCTGTTGCAGACGGACTACCTTTATTTTATGGGTAGGTAAACTGAGGTGCAAAGCTTGGCTGGGACACTAGCAGCCTCTGATTTACAGTGACAACCCCACCCACTGCTGGGCTAGAAACCCTCCCCAAATGAAGGAAAGGACTCTGCAGAGAAGCAGCAAGTCTCCAGCAATCAAACCCACCCAACCACATTTCCAGTCCTCCACTGACAGAGGCACCATTACATTTCTGCAGGTTTTGGTCTGAGGTGACCATGCCACAGGATTTAGGGAAAGGCTATCCCTGTGTGGAGGCATCATTGAGGCTGTAACTGAAGTCCTAGCCATGAAATCTGTCTCCAGGGCATTCGTGTGCCTTGTGTCCCTCCTTCTCCTTCTGTCCTTCACTTCAGGTACACCCCAGCAATGTTACACTCACAGCGTTCCACTTAGGCACCATGGCCAGCTTGGCATTGGAATGGTAACGCTGCACCAGGCTACCCAGAGCAGCAACAGTCTCCCAGCCCACTCTGGAGCTGCTGTGCTGCAGAGTGAGGCCAAAGGCAGGCTGCTCCCCATCTGAACACATCTGTCATCCCTGCTGCAAATGGGAACTTCCTGCTTCCTCTGGGGTTAGATCAAAACACATCTGTCCCTTTTCTCCTGCTGTGTCCCCACAGGTCTGCTTTCCCCTGCTAGCTGTCTGAGCACTTGCTGCATTACTATTAGTAGTATACTGCTATATTATTTCAACCACAGGCCATAAGCCAAAAACCTTAGCAGAGTAAAGATCTGGAGGTTTGAGGCAGACGTAGGACTCCACTTGCTCTTCAAGATTCAGAGGCGGCACTTGCAAAGGCGTTGTTGGCAGGAATATTGGCTAAGAAGAGTGAACCACTCACTGTGAGCCCTGGCAGGATGAGGTGTGCCATGTCCCAGAACTGGGAACAAGGCACTAAGTAAACCAAAGAGCTTGCGCAGAAAGTAGGTGAAATCAATGGCTCATCCTCCACTGCCTACCTGCCAGGCTGCATGCTCTCCCTGCCAGAATGAGCCAACTGGCTTTTGAGGTTGGAAAATTAATACACCGAGAGAACTGACTCACAGCCCCATTTTGCCCACAACAAGCCATACAGAAACAACCAGCATATCCTCCCAGGTGTGTGAAACAAAGTCCAAACTGGTGCACAGTTACCGACGGTCACGCATAACCCACTGGCCATGAGACATGGCTGCCAGTCCTGCTTAACTACACTTGAAAAATCCTACTGGTGTCTCCCTGCCTGCCTGCCTCATTAGGCACTTAAATATCTTTGGGATTCCAGTCCTGAGCCTTTTGTGCCTCACAGTCCCCTGCTGCTAAGGACATCATCAGCTATCCTGAAAGGGCACAGGAAAACATAGATGTTTATTAAAGATTGTGAGGCTCAAAGAGGGGGTTAATGGGAACTGCTTGGGCAAGTAGTGTAGCCAGCTAATAGGTGAAAAAGAATAATTTATGGGCTGAGAAGAGGAAAGGAACACAGGTCCTGCCCTGCCAGGTAATTCTGCTTTCTTGGCTGCCATACAAAGTCAGCAGGGCTGACAAGGAGCAGTCTGTAAACTTGAAACAAAGCATGTTTCAAGTAGTATGGGGAATAAACAAGAGGAATTAGAGATGTGTGCATGTCTACAGGGATATATCATTGGCATCACAGGAACATGGTGGGATGGCTCCTGTGATTGGAGTGTTGAAATGAAAGGTTATAGGCTCTTTAGGAAAGACAGGCCAGGCAGACAGGGAGGGGGAGTAACTATTTATGTCAGTGATAGGCTGGAGAGTCTGGAACTCTGTCTGGGGATGGGTGATTAGTCAACAGAGAGCTTGTGGGTCAGGGTCAAAGGGAGAACAGCAATGAGGCACATTACTGTGGGGACCTGTTAAAGACTACCTTACCAGGGGGCTCTGTGGATGAAGCGCTCTACAGACAGATAGGAGCAGCCTCACGCTCACAGGCCCTTGTCCTCATAGGGGACTTCAACCATCCTGATACCTGCTGGAGGGACGGTACGGCCCAGCACAAGCAATCCAGGAGGTTCCTCGGTTGTGTGGAAGACAACTTCCTCTCGCAAGTAATAGCGGAGCTGACAAGGAGAGGTGCCATGCTTGACCTCGTGCTCACCAACAGGGAGGGACTGGTTGGAAATGTGACACTCCAGGGCAGCCTTAACTGTAGTGATCATGAGACGGTCAAGTTCAAGATCCTCAGGACAGTGAGAAGGGCATGCAGCAAGCTCACTTCCCTGGGCTTCAAGAGAGCAGACTTTGGCCTCTGCAGGAAATTACTTAATAGGGTTCCATGGGATAAAGCCCTAGAGG
>NW_009913089.1:1672-3083 GCF_000696875.1 Nestor notabilis | reverse complement strand
TCCTCATCTCCGCGGCCGTGGTGGGGGTCTAACAGTGCTTCCCTGTCGCTGCCCGAGGGTCTTGATTTGGGGGCTGAAGGGGGCACACGGACACTGGGGAAGAGGCGTTTGTTAATGGGACGCTTTTCCAGCATTACGATAAATACATAGGTAAATAAATTAATAAATCCGTGGCCCAGTAACCTCCATCTGCACCCCCCTCCCGCTTGTCCCGCCTTCCCCCCTCAGCCCTGAGTAGCTCTAAAACTTATCCTGCGCCCAAAGAAGTCCCTGATTTATGGAGTTTACTAATGCTGACTGAATACTGTCTGTCAGGGCGCGCTGAAAGGCTCTCCGCGCTCATACAAGAAAAGGCTTTGTGTTGCTAAGCGATTAGAGCAGATGTAATGAGATTTACCCCAATCCTGCTTTGCCCTTTCCCTATCTTCAGGAAAATTGTGTGTGTGTGTGTCTGTGTGTGTGTTTTCTTTCTTTCTTTCTTTCGGGAGGGGGCTGAGGGGAAGAGGGAGGGAGGAGGTGGTGAATTTCTGAGCCTGCCTTATACATTGTAGCGAACAACAGCGTAACTTTGCCTTTAGTTTAATGAGTCTGGATATTTACTATTCAGTAGTGAGCAAAAAAGAACACCTGTCTACACAAGGAAGAGAAATTTCGCCTTTGTAACAGAATGAAACATTATCCTAATGTTATATTCATAGCTATAAATTACTGGCTGCACTTTTTTTTGCATACCTTATCTGCGCACTTGCAAAAGTGGGTAAATAGAAAAGGGAGATGCTGTAAAAGGGAGAGCGGACGGAGGCATATAACGGTTATTATTTTCATAACTAAACATTAGTTCCACTAGCGGTTAAAACAATGAGTGTTTGTGCTGCTGAAGTAATGAGGGATTTCGTGACCCCAGCGTGTCCCGTCCCCTGTGTGTGTCCCGCTTCCCCCCACCCCCCCCATTAAATCACATATTGATCATTTGATCATTTCAGGGCGCGGGGGGAGGAGGTAAAGGGGCAAAAGTGTGTCTGTTTTTAAAGCAACGCAGAAAGGACCTGTGCACTGATACGCACACGTCTGTATGTCCACGGCTGCTTATGTGTGTGTGCGCCCATATAGTTGCAAGTACGTACACACTGAGAAAATCCCTGGTTGCTCCAAAGAAGTTTTTCCCTCCTGTTTTTCTTTTTAGAAATAGCGCATCCCTCGCAAGCCGACGGCACATTTGGAGCGGAGCGGGCTGGGGTTTTTTAACTCCGTACTACACGCTGGTTCTCCCCGCTCTTTGTTGGGGTTTTTTCTCTCTCCTTTTTTTTTTTTAAGATGCATTTTGCGCTTTGCTTTCCGCTTGGCTTGGTGCACGCAAACTGAATTTGCAAGTGATGCAGGAGCCAGGCAAAAAGGAGAAGGCGAATTCTGG
>NW_009913089.1:0-1620 GCF_000696875.1 Nestor notabilis | reverse complement strand
GGGGGGGGGGGAAAGGTGGGGGAGAGAGTCCAATTTCTTTTTTGAGTCTTGGTAATTGGGTACTTTTACAGGCAGATCACGCTATTTGGGTAGAATAACAAGCTTAGAAAGACCAGTGTCTCTAAGCTGCCACCCAGTTCTACTACTTTATTTATTTATTTCATTTCATTCCACTTCGCCTGTCGCTTCCCGTCTTCCCTCCCCCCCCTCCCCGACCCCATCCCCCGACGGGTTTATTTACCCGTCCGCTTTCTTTGCCGAGGCACTGCGGTGGCCCTTGTGCCTTCTCCCCTCCCGTGTGCCTTCCCCCCCGTGTTTTTCTGCCCCGTGGGGTCCGAGCCGCGGAGAACGGGGTCACGCTGCCGAAATGCGGGATGGAGCGCCCTCTTTTTCTGGAGCTAGGATTTTGGTGGAGGATGGAATTCTTTAATGTGCAGTGATTTCAGGAGGGACAATGCAATCATTAATCACCTCCTCGCCTTTTGCTTTGGGTACGGCATTTGCAACACAGAAGGGCAAGAAAACAATGGTGATACTGCTGGATCTTTGCATATTTATATAGATAAAGATATATATAGATATGTTACATCCATCAGATACAAGCACTTCATACGCAACTTAGCTCCGGCACAACATCATCGAACGTTTTGTCCTTACATTCATCGTTGTCAATGGCAGAAAGAAATAAAATAAATAAAAATTGCATGCAGCAGGCAGCCGATCATTTTGATTAAAAAAAGTTTTATTACGAAACTAGTTTGTATAAAACAGGGTTATACAGGATCTTTGTCAGTTTGTAATAAAACAGTAAGAAAAGGCAGTGGCATAGGGGTCGTTTGTTTGTGTATTTTTTTTTTTTTTTTCCCAAAAGGCAGCATATACAAACAAATGGCTACCATTTTGCGTTTGGACAACAGCTGCATAAACTTTGTTCACTTTGAACATTGTTTAATAACATTATTAATACATTAACAAAGTTTCTATAAAGTAAGACACGTTGGTGCTAAAGTACATCTGGAGGAAATCCAAGTCCTTTACAAAACCACATACAAAAAATGCCAGTTGTAAGGTAACGTCGACTACAAGTCTAAACATGAAGAGGTAATAAGCATTACATATTAAAAAAAGTATCAAGATATACACATTTTAAACCATTTGTACAAAACCTCTATAAATCTCTCTCTCTCTTATGTACAAAAATAGCTTAATATATCCCCAAACGGGTTAGGATAGATACAAATAGATTTTCTTATAATAAAAAAATTCACCAAAAAAAAAAAAAAAAAAAAAAAAAAAAAAAAAAAAAAAAAAAAAAAAAAAAAAAAAAAAAAAAAAAAAAAAAAAAAAAAAAAAAAAAAAAAAAAAAAAAAAAAAAAAAAAAAAAAAAAAAAAAAAAAAAAAAAAAAAAAAAAAAAAAAAAAAAAAAAAGAAAAGATTGGAAGCATTCTATGACGGAAACGAGAGGGAAAGCTCGGAGCGAAGGGAAGGAGAGGCGCGGGGAAGGGGGGGCACAGGGCTTCTTTGAGTACAGCATAGCTTAATTTCAACACCTCCACAAACACTGGGGAACTAACTTTGTCCACAGAGTGAGGAGCGCCGGTCTCTGCAGGGCCGCGACGG
>NW_009913088.1:0-11923 GCF_000696875.1 Nestor notabilis | reverse complement strand
CGGCGCTATGGGTGGGGGGAGGTAGGGCCCTCTGGTTGGTTGTTTTGTGGTTCTTTCTGAAAAACAAAGACTGTTTCTGTGCATGGGGCCTCTTCTGGAGGAGGATTTGTCATTTCAGATCCCGTTCAGTGCTGCTTACGGGACATTCTGGGGAGTTGCTTAAGTTTCGACGTTTTCAGACAGCGTTCCCTCGCAAAGATTTTGTGTGCCTCTGTGGAAATTTACAAGGATAGTATTACCGCTGGTAGCTGGAGCCATAACCAGGCACAAATCTATGTAAAACTGTGAGGAAAGAGTACAGGATCGTGTGTAAACTCATCTCCTAAAAGGGCTGTTAGGTGCGGGAATAGTTAATTCTGGGTTGTTTTGCATGGTGGGTTTGGGTTTCGGAGGGGAGGGGGGGTCAGCATTCAAGAAGTTCTGAAATTCAAGAACCAACCTAGTGGTCTTGAGACAAAGCAAAATCTCCCTCTACAGATGCATCATGCAGTTTTATCCGTGCAGTTGTAAGGGGAAGAGGTAAAACTTTGCTCATCAGCCTTGTCTTTTCTGTTGGGTTTTTTTTTTTTTTTTTTTAATGCAGGTAACTCAGGGGCATTAAGATCGTTGAAATACCAGTTGCAGAAGCAGACATGGGAAGAGCTGTGTCAGGCTTACAAGGTGACAAACTGACTTGAAGATTTGTATTGCTTCACAGTTCCGTGGGAAGGCAGTGAATGATTGGTTGCAGCTTCGCATAAGGGAAGTCCTGTCTCTTGTCTGGAGGTAGGCCTCTTGGCAATTCATTTGTTTTCTGACAGTTCCCTCATTTGAATTTGCAATACTTCACCTTTTTAGCAAGTTAGAGGTGTTTTTTAAAACCCTAACTGTAGGTGTCATACAGTCACATTTGAATTTTAAGTTATCCTCCTTATGCATCTTACCTACCCCCAAAACCTATCCCTTAAAAGAGCCCTCCCCCTACATTTGTGAGGAATATCATAGGCACAAAGTCCTCATACCTTGTTGTATCTTGGAAATAGGAAAACAAATAAAACACCCTTGGCCTTTACTTGTACCTTTTTAATAATAAAACTTGACTTTCAAACCAAGTTATTTGAGTTTTGGGTTGATTTTCTGGTTGGTTGGTTTGTTTTTAACTTGTCTCATTTTGTTACGATTATATTTGATAATGTTGCTTAGGTCCTGCCTGTGTAGGCTAGGAAAAAGACTGTGCACAGTGCCTTAAATTTCTTTTTAAAATACCATCCGTAGTCCTGATGCACATCTGTTAGTTCTTGTGTAGATTTAGGAAAATGGGTTCTGTGCTTCCAGATCAATTTTTTCTTTGTAACCTTACAATATGAGGGTTAAGAATGCCCGCAGACGTTTTGTTTCTGCAGTAAACACTGTGCAACAAGTCAATATTCCAACTTTGTTTCAGACAGCAAATGTGTTTGTCTCCTTAGTAGTTCACTTAGATGGGAACATAGCTAGAATCAATAGAAAGATAAAGTCCTACATACAATATGTCCAAAAAAGTGTTATATAGTAATTTCAGTACTTGTAATAGTAGCATTCTTCTGTTTTAAGAAAGAATGTGTTTCTGCTGTAAAAGCAAAAGTTTCAAGAGAGTGAGTAATGAGGTTGTATGGCAGTGGTACCTAAGGTGGATTCATCCATTTTCAAATTAGCAGATATTCTTAAAAAAAGAAAAACCCTGTCTTTAGTTGTATTTGCTGGCATACTAATGCCTGTACTTGTTAAAAAATAATAAAAAAAAAAAAATAAAAAATCTACATCAGTCAGATATCTTGGTTTATTGTTCTAATTAGAGAAAAGCATATTTTGATCACAACTCCGCCTCCTCCATCCTCCTCAAAGGGGAGTTACTATTTTTAGTGTCCAGCTCATCTCAGAAAACATAAGGCTTATGCAAAACTTGTGAGTATTTGAAGTGGAAGTAAATCTTAAAGGTAACCTTTATGAAAAAAGCCTACAAAATTGAAGTGTAATACACATGATGAACATTTTAGGGTTAAGTGGTCTGTGCTACATATCTTAGTGTGCACATTTCAAGACTGTCAGGTTACCTGACAGGCTGATGACCTCAATTTGCCTTGCTTTACTCTGGCTTATCAGTGATAATCAGTGTAATGTTAGTTTACATGATTCTTCAAAGCTGCATTCAAACACAAGAAAATCTTCTCAAAATAGACAAACTGTTTAGGTTTATTCAGTGTGACTATGTCTTTTTACTAACAGAATGAGTCCGAGGAGAACTTTTAATTCATGGTGGAGCATAGTTTTCTAGATGCACAGTAAGTGAAAATGGTGATCTGAATTTTATTTGAGCTGTCTCAAAAATTTGTCTCAAACATTTCAGCAGTAGTATTTGGGTTTGGGTTGTTTGTTTTGGTTTTTTTTAATGAGTGAAAAGAAGTTGAGATTGGGAACCGTGCAGTTGTTTTTTTTTTTTTGTTTGCCTTTTATTAATTATTTTAAGGCTGTTTCAAGTGATGAAGACTTTATTTTAATAACTTTTGAGTTCTAGGAAGCATACTATGGTGGAGGTATAGTAACCATGAAAACAGATAGTTAATTACATGCCTAAGGACTTGATGTGTGCTTATTGAGAAGCGTGAACTTGGGTTACTGAGATGCAAGTAGACTTGAGTCCCGCAAAGTCTGAAGAACACGGTTAACTTCTTGTACATTTTAAAAATTAATATAGCTTCCTAACTGGGCATATACAGAAGCAAATGAGTAAGTCTTTGCCAAGTTTTATATTTTATCGTGTTGCATGGTACATACATATGTGGATGTCCAGGTTTTTGAACAAATGTAAATTAGCTGCCTATAGATGACCCTTCCTACTCCAAATGAGTCTTTTTTTTCTATGGCTTTGTAATAATATGTTACAATCACTTTGTTCTTGCATGTGAGGTAAGGTGAAAATACTCAGGCATGGATCCATTGGGTTATTAAGTATGCAACACAATGTTTCACATACACAGTTTTCATAACCTTTTTTAACCTTTGAATGTTTGTTTGGGATTTGTTAACCTTGAAGCTAAGAAGTTTACCACATTACTGAAACTTACCTAAATTCTTTTCCTGGAAAGTAAAAGCTTCAGAATATGCTTAAGGGTTTTCTTAGGTAATGCAGTTGACTCAAAAATTGCAGTTTCCTATTTCACAACTTCATACTGTGCTCAAAACATGGATTCACTTAGATATTTTTGTACCATTGGTAGGAATGTCATGCACTGTGTGTTTCACACAAATGACTGACTTTATTTTTCTTGTTCTGCAGGCGCCTTGGCAAAGAGGATAAACAGATTATAAACCATTTTGATTTGAATATTAAAAAAAGAACCTAAAGACTTTAATAAATCCAGTAATTTAAAAGCTTTCGCAATGATGTACATGAACAACTGTTAAACCCGCTATTAGTAACAAATTACTTGGAATGAATTAGACTTAAATGTAATTTAATTAAGCTATCAGCTGAGATTCACAACAGTTGCTATAGTTGAGCCTATAAGCCCTCAGAAAATGAAACCCCTCCCGGTGCTGGATGTCACCAAACAAGAGCTTTTCACCCTATTATTGTTTTAGTACATGTTCTTATGGTTGCAAAAGGGAAAATGAGCATATATATTAAGGCAATTAAATAACACAATACACTTGCTGATCTGAGTAATTTTTTATTCATTACATGAGTCAAAAGGTAGTCTATCCTCTTTAGTCAGTCATATGGATCTTACAGCCAAGCAGGGAGGGGGGAGGAGAGTCATCTGTTTTCTGGATTTTGCTATTTGCCACCTATTACACGTGGGTTAGTTACAAAGGCAAGAAATGATGTGTTACGCTTCAAGAGAATAAAGTGAAGAAGATACATACTGGTCATCCAACATCCAGGTTTTTAAGCTCAAGAGACAACAAGAACTGTTAAGATATTTTTAGATGTCAATTGCTGTATTTATTGATGGGGTGGTACAACAGAACAATCAGTTTCTGAAGTTGAGAAATGAAGCCTTAATGCCATGCTTCAGGGGCCTTTTTATGTTTCCATTCAAGTCAATGAGAATCATTTTCTCTCCTCTGTGGCTTGTGAATTAGCTTTTTGACATCATTTTTGTCTTCCAGTAAAACATTGGTTGCACTCAGGCAAAGTGTTAAGGTGATTAGCAGTGTCATTGTAATTGAAATCCTGAAGTGCTTAATGGTCCCACTTAGCCTTTAAACTATCAGAAAGATTAGGGCAGAAGGGATTGCATTTGCATGATCCCAAATATTGTATCTTGTTTTGTTTTTCCTGTGTGATAAGGGCTTCTTCTGTAGGATCATTTGCAGTTTTATTTATCTAACTTTCCATTGTTGCAGGAGCCTAAAATTTTGGTCATGCTTTTGGTTTTCTTTCTTGTCTGCATATGAATTGTATAGCTATGTTTTTTCATTTCACTACAGTTTGATCATTACAGATTACAAGAAAAAATTTGTAGTGCCATGTGGAATATACATTCTGTCGACATTCCTGAGCAAGACATCTGTCACTTGGTCGCTGGCAGTAAGGGTGGAACTGAATGCACTGACCCTTGCAGTGGTCCCTTTCAGTCTTGTTCAGCTCAACCTCTTCAAAGGCTGCAGCAATTACAGCTTCAGATGGAAAAGAGATAGAAGGATTGTGATTCTCTGGATCACAAGGTCTCTAAGCCACTGATCTGTAATGCTTCAGAGTCAGGTTTTATATGTGTGTTCCCCACTCAGCATGCAACAAGCTGTAGAACTGAATTTCCAGAGCTCAGACATTCTGCTTACTTTGTGGGTGCATGGCCTTACAGTTTTGTACCTACCAGAATAGTTGAGCAGAGATAAATGAGCTTGCAGACACTCAGCCCAGAATGTTTGTCTACATGATCAGTGTAAACATGCGATCAGCCTAGGCAGTGCAGGGAGACATACTTTGAGGAATTAGGTTCAGTTTGTTCTAACAAAATACGTGAGAAAATGATGTAGCCTTATTTCCTATTTTATGCTTTGAACTAGGATTTTCTTAGCAGAAGGTAAAGACCAGATACTTGTTTTCATGAAACATTTGTAAAATGGAAACACCACTTGTAAATACTGATACAGTCAGATATTAGGGATACCAAGAAGGAAGCATTGTAGTCCCAGTGCTGTGAAGCCAGTGAGACCCTGATTTTTTTTTATTTTTTATTTCCTAAGATAGCTAGTTCCACCTACTGAGTGCATCTGAAGCATTTCACCTTGGGTTCTGTAAGGTGAAGATTGCTCACAGTGCCACTGCAGGATGGAAAGATTCCTAGATTTCCTTTTCATATATGCTTACATACTGGTAATACCAGAAGAGATGTTCAAGATCTAGATGAATTCTTTGAGACAGAATTGTATATGCTTAAAATGTCTGTCCAGACATTCTACCTAAAATTTTCTAAATCTTTTGCTCTTCTAGGATATCTTGCGTTCTTCCTCTACATTTATTTTTTTTTTTAAAACGAATTTCATTCCTTTAACCTTTCCTCATAAGTTAATGCTTTCTGAAGCTTTCAGCATTTCCTTTGCTCCTCAGGATTCTGCTTTTTCTGTATCCTTAGAGAAGTCCACCACTCAGGTACATTTTTGTAGCCGTGGGGTTTATAAGTGACAAATAGAAAGGTCATGTTTTACTAATAGACTGCCTTCTTAGTCCCAGGTACAGCATAACTTTGAATTACCATAAGAATTATTAGCACTTTTGCCATAGTTTTATTTTGCTCAGTAATGCATGATTTGTAATTCTTCTGAATATTTTTTACTACTGCTGCTTAGGTTGTTCCCATTTTGTACCAAGCCAAAAGCTTTTGTTGCCACTTGCTCTATTTAAAATTTTCTTTATGGATCACTTCTAGCTGTATCCTCATTAATTAAGAATAGTCAGTATTACACTTCACTGGAAGAGATCGGTGGCAACATGTCTAGCCCATGAAGAGCTTACATACAGAGAAGAGCTCTTCATACAGTGTGAAAAATTTTCCTGCATTTTTAAGTATGAAAAATTTATATCTTGCAAGCCTGATAAGGCAACTATCTCCAAAAAGCTGTGTTACAGAATGAATCTTTGTATCACTGCTTCAAAAATATTGCATGTGTCACTTAGCCCAGTGGCTGCTACAAGCAGTAGGGAATGAGTAGTATATTAATGACCATGTTTGACAGCCTGACTCTGTAATCTGTTTTTCACTGACTTTTCATTTTCGGCCAACAATTATGCCTTCATCTGGAAAAATTAGACTAATGCAATTTTCAAAAATCTATTAAGAAGACTTCTAATATTGCAGATGGCTATATATCCTCATTAAGTAGGATCTGCCATCCAGAGACTAGCCATCTTGTGGTGTGATCATGAAATGAGGTAGGGTTAGGCTGTGTTCTTGATCTACAGGGCTCTGAGGAAAGCCTGGGTGCTTCAGGAAGCACAGTGCTCCACTCAGTAGGTGGCACTCTTGTCACTGATGCTTGCACCAGTACCTTCTCGGGTAGTGCTGGCACTAGAGCTGTTTAAAGTTGGTGGAAATACAGTAAACCCTTGCCCATTTGCAGTTTTTAAATATACTGGGTGATTGTTGCTTCTTGAAGGACCTGACAAAGCGTGGGAACCTGCATATCCATCTGCTTTTTCTGACTTCATCACATCCAGGAAATATAATCAAATACATTATTTAGTAGATTCAATGGAATATACTTTTCCTGTTTGTGCAAGCCCATCTTTCTTTAAAGACCCTGTTCTGTTTGTGAGTTGAGGTAGCTTAGGCAAGTATCTGATAGTGAGAAACTATGGCTATAGTGACTACCACACCTGGATCTTTGTTTTTGCATAGTATAGTTGATATATTCCTTCACCTAAACTCCTAGCTAAACTCTTAACTAAAGTTAAGCACAACCATGATAAGAAATACCAAAATCATTAGAACATGTCACTGAGTTCCATAATAAAAGCCATTGTGACTTCCTCAGAACTATACAAAATGCTCTGCAATCCATGGATCTCACAAGTTCATGTAATGATCCCCCTAAATCCCTCAGGGTAACTACATAGCTACAGAATTTGTAGAGTGAAACTTGGCATTAGTGGTTTTGGACAAAGCCGAAGAATAAAGTTTAAACATCCTTTTTTCGCAGAAGATTTGTTGCAGAATAAACATTGCCTAATATACAATAATCCAATTTGTGTAAAGTCACTAGGAACATCAGAGCTGTATCTTTTAATTCTGGATAAGTGTGACTTTAAAAATATCTTCTGAAATTATATAGATTCCTTGGATTTTACTGTCGTGAGAAGTTAATAAACATCCTTTGTTCCATTTCTAGCTCTGTTATTGGTGTATTAATTTAAATTAAATGCAAGTATTAAATAGAAGTTTGTATTATCAGGTTTATGTGGAAGCATAAGCATTTAGATGTGTGCCAATATTCAGCCAGTCTAGGAAAGCAGTGTACCATGTTCAGTTTTTACAAAGGTATAGATGTACTGTACAACACTTTGTGGTGCAACTGAGTTTGATCCTAAACTTTTAAAGCTTTGGCAGAGATGTTTTAATTTACTGAGATGAAAGATCTTGCCTCATGGTAGTTCTGCCTCTCCACTAGATTAAAATAAATCCAGTCATGCATCTTTCCATCTCCTTTTCTTTCTAAATACAATTAAAAAAATTGAACTCTGTTATACATTTGAATGTTCAAATATAAATTTGTAGATACTGTCTCCCAGTTGGTGACCAGAAGACAAACGTATCAAAAACCCCAATATTTCTAACAAATTATGAAAGAAAAAACAAAGTTGAACCCTGCATTCATATCCATGTGGGGGAAAAAACATCTTTGGACATGCATCTTTCTCTTTCTGACCAAGTTCCTGGTGGAAAATTGGGGTGGAGGGAAGAGGATAATATGTAAACTCGCTAGCACTTTTCAAAGTTTTATGAATGATTCTTCTGTATTAGGGTCTTTGGACTTCCTGGGAGCAGGTATTTTCTGGGAGTACGTAAGTTTCTAAGACAATGCACAATGGGCAAACCAGGATGCGCTACAGTGTAGAGAGACAATTTCTATAACTCTCTGCTTCTGATGGAAAAGTTTGAAAAACTGATCTGAAGTTATGCTTTAAAAGGTGTTTCAATGCAGTTTCTCAGAAGTTGCTACATAGACATTCAGCGGGAATGCTTACCATGTGTACAGAAGTCAGAAATGTACCGGAGGTTGTCACTGTGCATGTTTTCCAAAAATATGGTGCAAAGCCACTAGCATTTGAAAAGTCTTAACAGATCTTGAGTAGTAAACTAAACCAAGTTTATTATCATTATTACTTGTTTTAGTTTATTGTTGTGTTAGGCATGTGTGTAGAAGCATTATGAAAACATGTTGAGATTGTTTCCTACAAGTGATGTAGTGTCTTACCAAGAAATTCCGTCGGCATTATATAGCAAGTTGTCTTTTTCAGTATTGTCCTTCCTTCCCTCTGCCCTTCAGTTTCAGTTCACATGACTGGACTTTGTATCCATTTACTGACAATCAGTGTAGAGCCATCTTGTTTCAAAAACAGAGGCAGAAACTGAAACAATTCCGTGCTGCAAGGTAAAATGCCCCTCCTGCCCCAAACTCTGTCATTTATATATAGTTATATATAATTGTAAACATTGAGGTCATGTGTAGTTGGAATTCATATTGTTTCACAGCTCAAATTTTTCATGGCAGGGAATTAGCAATTATTAGAAGTAATAACATACACAGTGTTGTCTTTTCCTCTTTAATTTAATGCAGTGTATTTTAAATAAGGAAGAAAAAAAGGAAGTTAATACTGTTTACTCTTGTCTGTAAGGTACTATCAACTATACTGGCTAGTTATTTTGTAACAAAATGCACTTTGTTGTTAGGGACTGCAATGGAATAGGACGTTCCCTGCCTACACCAGGTTAATTAGTGTATGAGCTTTACTTGAGAAGTCAAAGCATTTTGAACAAAAAAGCAAGTGGGGTGTTTGTGAACAAGAACATTTTCAAGCTGTGCAACACTGTTTTTTCTCTTACCACTTAAGCTCTGGTTGTTTAAAAAGTAATGTTAAAAGTGTATGTAATTTTGATTATGGACTCTGTTTCAAGAATCAAATGGAAATGAATTGTTAAATAGTTTTGGAGGGGGGTTAGGATCTAAAATAAGCCTGTAGTTTTGAAGTGACTGTGGTTAGTGTGCAGTGTATGTAATCTGACAAAATCCACTTGATTCAAAGCATGCAAGATTTAACCATAACTTTTAAAGTTATATTAAATAAATCTAATGTCTTCCTTTGTGATATCATACACATCCAACCTACTAACTGAGAGTAAACTCGAGAGGACAGTATCTATAAGGGTAATCTCTGGGAGAGAGGATGGCAAGGAATAATAGAGAAAGAGAAAAGGTAAGTTAAAAATAATCACTTCTGAATAGGTTCTGTCTGCCAGGCTTAAGCAGAAACTCTACATTTAGCAAACATGCTGAGAGAGAAAGAAGGAAGATGAAAGAGGAGAAGCCGATTTAACCAAAACAAGTGTTGAACAGAAACTGGTCACACATGTTGTTTGCTATGCAGTTTTGTAATTGCTAATAATACCGATTCCATACACCTTGTTTTCTCACAAACATATCTTTTGCTTCTGCCCTTAGGGTGCTCTCTAGATGGATTTTAGTAAGTGCAGACCTGTGTTAAACCCCTCTCAGGCCAGCAGCCGAGGCTGCTTTAACACCTGGAGAGTCACAGTCGGCAATAGGGAGTGCTGCATACTGCTAACCAGTGGAAAAGCCTATGTTGTGGGGAAGGAAGTCATGCAGGATGAAAGCAGCAACATGCAGCATCAGGAGTTGTAATGGTAGAGTGCTAGTGATAACAGCAATATCTGGGGAAGCAGAATTGGAGGAGTCGAGGAGCAGCATCCAAGACATATTCAGTCTGAGTTTATATTGATGACACAGAAATACAGGATTCTTGAGTAGAAGGGGATTTAGGATAGGGTAGGAGATGGTTTAGACAGATTAGAATTGCAGAATTTGTGGAGTGGCTTTTTGATTGTATGTGAGGAATTTTGCGGATGAGGAAGAATTAAATAAAATCAGTTTAGTGTGAGAAGACGGATAGAAGGAAGACAGGACATTTGATAGGGATTGTTAGGAAGTGCTTAACAAGAATTGTGGCTATGGCAGTCTGGGCTGTGAACATAGAAGTCTGAGCTGCTGCAGGTTCACAGTGATGGTGATCTTGGATTTTTCGCATCTTGGACAATGTTTTAAATTAAAAGAATGATGTAAAAATGGCCTCTTTTTAATATAGTGCTAAAGAATTAGCCTACTCAGAAGGAAATCTTAGGGTACAGAGCTCACACAGACACACAGACCTATTTTCCTCTGACATTGTCTGGAACTAGCCAGATTGGTGGTTGTATGGTGGTGTATGCAAACATGCTTTCTGCAGGAATCCCTAGTGTTACAAATTGTATTTAATTAGAAATCAAAGTTAGTAAGCTAGAAGGCTATTGTATCCTTTCCCCTTACTCTCCCCCCCTCTCCCCCCCCCCCCCCCCCCCATGTTTATATTCTGCACTGCTGACAGAACTGGCTACTATAATAGGGAAAATTAGAAGCTGTTGACATGGATTAGTCATTTGCAAAAGTTACTCTTAGCTACGTAAGAAGCATCGCATCTCCAGTTCATGCAAGTTATTATAATAGACAAGTGGGTATGTTTTCTATTACAGCAGTTGTCTAATAATAGCAGTGAAGTGTTAGTCCTGAAAAATGCATGTTGGACAGAGGAAGTCACATGTTCTTTTTCACTGATGAGCAGAATCCATCCTTTAAAAACATAAGATTGTGTTGTACCTAAAGGCATAGAGCAAAGGAAAATGTTCTTTCTTATAAACTTCTTTAAAGACATTCTGATACGATTGAAAAAGCATGTTATTCGCTTCAAACATAGTCGCAGTATGCTCCCGTCCAGGCCAAAAGATAATGAGACCCCTGAAGCTATTACTGAGAAACCATTCAAATGTTAAAAGGAATACAGGTTTACCAAAAGAAAATGGAAAAAAAATGCCTTTTTTTAATACTTATTGTATTTATTTGTGCTTTTAAAATGTCATTTAAAATAAGGTGAAAATGAAGTGAATTACTAGTCTTGAGCTAATGAAAATTTTCATTTTGCTGTGTTGTGATTTTGCCTTTTAGCTCCTATGCGCAAAGGAGCTGTGTTCTGTTTTAACAGCAAGAATTTACAAGTTTCCTAGAGCTCCTATGAAAGAGAGAAAGAACTAGAGAAAAGAAAGGGAAGAGGAGGAAGAGGGAAGGAGGAGGGAAGGAGCAAGAGTTTTATACTCACATAGGGCAGAAGGAAAGTGGTTACCTTGTGGCTTAAATTGCTGTTTTTCCTGTATTACTGTAAAACAATATATACATTTCATTTGTTTGAGATTTTTTTTTCTGTCAGACTCTAAGAACCCACTTTTCTTGTATTGTAGGCAAATATTTTTAGTCTTAGAATTATTTGCTGTTTCAAACATTTTTCATTTTAAGACTTTCATTCTAATTGTTGCCTAATCCTATGGTGTTTTATTTTTTTTTTTTTATTCTGCAGAGGTAATTCAGGTATTCCTTGGTATTCTTACTGACGTTAGTAAATGATCAAATCTTTGGAACTGGGATATAAAGTTGGCTAATGCATATGTCTTATTTTGTAAATGTCTTTGCCCTTTGGCTTGCACATTTTTTAGAAGAATCTGATCTGTGTAGTTTGCAATCAGGCAGCTATGTAACCACTATACAGCTCATAATCCTTCTTTTCCTAATTGTACAAGTGTTCTTTACAGAGTAAATATTTTCCTGGTTTGTTGTCCTGGGTTCAGCTACAGCAGTC
>NW_009913087.1:2419-9170 GCF_000696875.1 Nestor notabilis | reverse complement strand
AATATTATAAAAATAAAAAATAAAGATAGATAAATATGTGTCCCACACCATGCAGTAGCTTTTGGAACTTCAATCTGCTGTCAAACCTAAACTGTAACTAGTATTTAATGCAAAAGCAGGGCCTTGAGATGTCACTCGAAAGAGCAGGAACTGCATTAACTGACTCCTCACACCCCTGTTTTCAGCTGTTAGTTACTGTGCTCACAAAATACAGCTTCTGTAGCAGAACTACCCCAGTGAAACACCACAGGGCACATGTGCCAGCAGTTCTGAGGCACTGAAGACGACTGTTCCCTGGCAGACAGCCTGTGGGTAGTACTGCAGCTGGAGAGCTCTGCACTGTGGAGAACATAGCACAGGGGCTGCTGCAATGCATGTGCCCCTCTGCCCGACTGGGGCCACTGAGGAACAGTGATGTGAAAAACACCCAACACAATTGTTTATAAAACTCATCAAATGGTAATGCAGCCAGGATAAGTGCTTGGCAAGCAGGTTACTAGAAATGGTTCCCTGTATTGACATCACCTACTTAGTTCTCTGGCCACCAGAACACCCAGTTATTTTCTCAAAACCAGACTGGCAATGCACACTCACATACAGTTATCACTGACAGGAAAAGACAGTTTTAACAAGAGGAGCTTCAACAAGTTAGATCTTCAGTGACACACTCGAGACATTTATTGCTTGGTGCTGCTGGAGATTCACTGGTGAGAACATGACTCTCCATATTCAGAGTTTCAATAAAATTCTTAATGAGGGGGTTTTTTTTCCTTACCACACTTTTGAGTTAAAATGGCAGCTGGTGAAGTGTGTCCATGTCCATTCAAAGCCAGGAGGACAGGTATCCCTTAAGGCCACATGCAGGATGGCTGCTGGGAGTGGCAGTACCCACACATCACCACCTTTCCACCCAGGTGGGGCACCCCAGTAGCCTTTGCAGCTGAGGCAGGAAGCAGCATGTTCTTAGCACTACTCACATCTTTGTTTCTCATGTTCCCATTTTACACTAGCAGGAAGCCACGTGGCTTGTTACACAAGTTAGAACTTACCATTTGGGGTCCAACATTCACATTGATTGGTCCTAAGGTTTTTGGCAAAATCTTCGTTGGGGAGTTGGTGCTGGAAACTGGCAATGTGATTATTGAAATGTTACCTAAAGAGAGCAGTAAAAAGAGTTCTAAATTACTTCCTTAGTCATCGAAGAATAACACTGGCAAATTCTCACATCATTTGAACGCTCTGGACTCAGGTTAGCTTTTTGCCTCATTCACTGCAAACATACCTGCACGTAACAGCCTTCAGACCTTTCAGCAGATGTCACAGGGACACCGCACAGAACTACACCTGCAGTACTTTAGCTTTAAAATTATGTGTTGTGTTTTATTTCCAGAAACAAATTTTTCTTGCCTAAGACAAAGAGCACACAGCCTGTCATACCCCAGCATTAACAGTTGAAATGAATGAGTATATTTCTTTCTAGAAGTTGGCATATAAACCATACGTATAACATAAGCACGTGTACAAAGTTTCATTCTATAGACAGAATCACAGAACAGTTTGGGTTGGAAAGGACCTTAAAGATCACCTGGTTCCAACCCCCTGCCATGGGCAGAGATACCAGTGAAATAAGCCTATCGCAGCATATCACTATAAATGACACCTTTACTATTTACCTGAAGTACCAGAGTGAGCAGCCGGACACCACAATAAAGCCAGCCATGTGATTGCTAACCCAGCGTGTTCTCATCCCAAGATGTTTATCATCCTTATGATCCTGGACTGTTTATGGATCTGCCCTCAGGCAGAGAAGAGCAACTCTATGCAGAGAGCCCCAGAAACAGTGCTGCTCCTCCTCTAGGCCAAATCACATCTTGTGATCTTGATTATTCACTTAATGTCTTAATCAAACTGTCATGCAGCATTACCATTAGCCCACAAGTGTTCAACCTGGTGCACACAAGCCACTCAAAGCAGTGAATACATTTATCTGTGGATAGGGTGGCAGCAGCAGCTCCTGTCTCCATGACAGTTCCAAAGCGAAAGAGCAGGGAATCGGTCAAACACGTCCCCCCATTCTTACACACAGCCTTGTTCAGCATAGGGAATGACAGCACTGGGTCTGGAGGCAGAATCAAACACAAAGAAGAGCTGCCACTGCCTCGTAATCCAGGGGCAGCTTGGGCCTGGCTGGGGTCATAAGCTGTAGAGACAAGGATCAGCTCCTGAAGAGCCACTGAGGCTACCTGGCATCAGCAGACGGAAACTGAAGGCACGGAAGGTGATGGGTTCCTCAGAAGAGCGCAGGCCCAGCCCTCACCGCACCGCTCTGCCCTGCCCCTGCCACAGGAGCTGGCCCATGGCAGCTGAGCTCAGATGGTCCCAAGGTGACTCGGTGGGGTTGCATATCACTGTTCCCTGGTCTTTTCTCATATAAACTGTTCTCCTCCACCATCACTTTCCTCTTCCCACTTGGTCCTGAACCATGGTCGTTCAGGTTATGATTTATTTTAGTGCACCTACGTTCTGACATGAGGTAACTGGAAAATCATAAATTCAACAGTGTAGCTTCTCCGTAACATGAAACAGAAGCAACACAACTGAGAAAAAGAATACTTATAAAACGATCTTCTGTAGGCGCATCACGGAGGTTGAAAAGGCATACATGTACACAACATCTGCCCTTTACAAAAAATGAACAGGTATGAGAAATATTTACAATTTCAGACAAGGATGTTGTAATATTCTGTCTTAATTCCTTTGGCATCTGGAGTTACACTACTACTAAATGCTGATTTTCCAAAAGGCAGATCTGTATCTGAGAACATCTTCAGAAGCAGCTTGCTTCTTCTCAATAAATTGATTTATTGGTTACCTAACTCACCTAGAAAAAAATACACTTACAGACCCCACACACTCACAAACCCACCCCACAGTACATCCCTGCTCTGTTATGAAACACTTCTCGTGAGGTAGGGCCAGAGTGAAGAAGACAACAGTAGTTCCTGACTTATGTAACTGTGTTCCCATTTTGAGCTCAAAACAGTTCTCTGAACTGGACAGTCACTTGTCAGTTTTACTTTTGCCACAGGATTTTGCCCAGGATTTGCTAAGCTGCACTGGCATATTCCCATCAAAACCTAGCTTCCCCTTTCACTGCAGGCTGCTGTCACCAGTGACATGTCTGTCACTTCCCAGCACTGCTGTAGAAATTCCCCTCTTTGCTGCTGCAGTGAGACTTCTGACACCTTTTCCTCAAGATCAGCTCTCACGCTTTCTCACCGTCCCTTTTCTGATCAGGGAAAATAAATAAATTACTTTCTCTGGTGCCGACCACGTACGGTCACATGGAAAGTGCAGTAAAACAGATGGCAGCACCTGACCTACAGTTCTCTTACCACAGGGCTACACCACAGAGCCACCTCCAGCCACACTGCTGGCCTGCAAGAGGCACTGTAACATCACGATTCACAATGCAAGACTGAGACATGTCAGACTCACTGTACTGTACAAATAGCACTGCTGGTGTCAGACACATGTCTACCCACTGTCCCACATCAGTCACTCTGCACGCAGTTTGTTTCCTTCTAAACACATGGCAGGTAGATGGTGATCTTCTTGCACATGTGTCTGTATGTACCTCCCCTTGAACACACACATGCAGACTGTCTGAAAACTGTAGCTTTAAAATACAATGCCCGCAGCCAAAGCCACACAGAACCACCAGATTTACTGCAGCAGCCCTGGGGAAAACCCCAAAGCAGAGCTACTGCTGCACCGTGCTTTCACGTACAAGGCTACCTAGATAAATGTATACAGTCACCATTTGGGCAGCTTTAGTAAATGCAAGGGGCCTTCAAATTACTTGATCTTGATTTTAAAAAGACAGTTGCTTACATATGACGTATGCTTAGAAGTCTTTTTGGCTAGAGTTGCTGTAAGTAAGAAACATTTTTATCTTCTAATCCTTACACAAATCCCACATTTAGCAGCAGCAGCAGTGTCAGAATGATCTTAAGAGTTGATCAACTTTCCCTGCTCTTTATATTCCTTTTCAACACCTTTATGGGTAAGTACAAGTATGTGAATGTATAGACTTTTAAACACAGGTAGGATGGAAAGGGACTAGTTTATTTTTATGAGTGAGGTCTCTCTGATCTACCATGGACAGAAGCAAACTTTACAATGAGGTCATTCTGTGTATTTATCAGCAGTTTACGAACTGGTAATAAGTTTTATCACTTATGAATAAAATATTCCCTGTCTTCTGGGTCTCTTTTTGTTTGTTTGGGGTTTCCCCTCCTCCCCCCCAAAATAGTGTCATAGTCCAGATACTCATGTGACCTCAACTGCTCCAAATATCTAATGGTGGAAACACCACCCTCCCATCTCTCATCACAGCAAACATGATGTTTGGTTCAGTTAGCTGCTCCAAAGAGTTAACTCATTCCCAAACAGATCACACCAGCACCCCAACCTGAAGAGACAGATTTTGCAGTTGGTATCGCCAGTGCCACTACTCTTCTCTAAACAGAGAAATCCAGCTTCCAAGAGCATCCCATCCTGCCTGCAGGCCTTGTGCAGCAGCAGCCACCAAAGGACGTGGAGCTGGCCAGAACATCATCACCACCACAACCTGGAAACTGCCAGCACAAGTAGAACCAGCTCCGAGAGCAGGCACTTGCTTGCTAAGGTGAATGGCTCCATTTTACACCAGACTATCAGGGTCAGTGCACCTCTGTCTGCTGAAAAGCTGTCAATCTCTAAAGTTCTGAAGGCACAGTAGTATTACAGAACAGCATTAACAGGAACAATTTATACAAGTCTTATTTATAAAACAGCACAGAAAAAGTAGGAGGAAGTAGATGTCACATTGTACATCATCTAAAAATACTCAACAGACTTCTAAAACATACTCAACAGATTCCTGTATTCAACTTAAAGTAGAAATACCACCAAATGAATTCTCTACGTACTTCATCATACAGCAACTGTAAAGGCTTTAAACATGATTAGATTCCAAATAAATGCCAAGTCTTAATAGCTGCCATCATTTGGAGACAAAAAAAGACTACACTGATTTATGTTCCACTGAAAACCAGCAGCGGGTACAGTGATAGGCTGAACACAATGAGACCCATCAGCCTCCTAGTCACGGTCATCTTAGTGCATGGATGAAAAAGGTCAGCAGAGATGGATCAAACTAGAATGATTTGTATAATAATACTCAATACTTAAATAATGTTTCTCAGCAGTACTTTCAAAGCACAAAGGAGGTCAGTGTCATTATTCCCATTTTACCTATGGAAAACCAAGCACATGGGAAAGAACCCCACTTCAAACTCTCATAGAGGGGCTTTAACTGCAATGTATATAACCCCACCACAAACTGAGCATGCTCATCACCGATGGAAATCCAAAAGTAAAAGAGATCCAGTGGGCATATGTATATTTCTTACAACAAAAAGCACTTTGTTCTACATAAATTATTTTCCATCCCTCAGTCAGCACTATTGCTGTTTCTCATGGACCAAAACCAGTTGCTACTCTTTCATATTTAGAAAGACAATCACTGTATAACTATGATCTGTCCTGGCATTTGCAAAGTGGTTTTACTTGCACACACACAAAAAAATTCAATTTAAATGCTACTCGGCTTCACGCAGTCACAGAACAAAGTTATTCATATTTATGTTCATGTATACTCACACACTAACTAGCTTACAAGACTAAATCATTACGTGGCATCCTAAACAACTTCACACAAACAACATGGACTCCCTTACAAACACAAAGCTACGGAGGTTTTAGTGTTTTTTTCACCCCATATAACTGAATCTGTTGGGTCTGCAGCTTAGTTGCAAAAATAATCAGGAACAATGTCAACCAGAATCTATAGCATCTGTCAGAGCCAGTTTGAAGGAAACCATAACTGATGGAAGCTGGGGCCAGGCAGCTGGGGTCACACACAGTGTGCACATCAACAAAAAAAGCCTTTGAATTTTTAGACAAAACACCAGGGAAGTGCTGGTAATTTCGATTTCGTATTCAGAGCTCTGAAAAAAAAAAAAAGTCCACATTTTTAAAAGTATATCAATGAACATCCATTGTAAATAATACAGCCTATGGCTTGACAGTGACGGCAAAAAACCCAGTTCAGAGTTGTGAAATACTGGAAGTCTAGTAGGATATTTTGCAATAACATGTGATGTGTCCTCTGGGTCCTCTGCTACACTATACAGTGAACTGATCTCTGAGATCAGGATAGAGTAGTATACAACATATAGAAAACCTGAACTATTAGCATGTTTTTAGTATGCATGTATTTTCTTGGTACATTTCTTCATTTGTTTCTTGCACAAACTTACTAGGCTATAAACCCAAGTTTAAAAACCCCAGATAGTCTGTAGAAGCACATACATACCTAGAATCACATGAAATCAGAGATCTACAGAAAAAACGAAATGGGGCAGATGGTATTAGAGTGTACTTCAGGCTTACGCTGACCAGTACATCTTCAGTCTTTTACTGTTCAATTGAGACAACCTGATAGGAGGTAACAGTTGTATGAATCTCAGAGCACCAAGGATAGGTCTACTGATAACCAATTCTGTTGTCTTGCTCATTTGAGCAGATCTCTTTAAGCACACAATGAGCTCCCAGCACTCTCCAGGCCTCGAGCTGGAACCCCCTAAGGCCCTGGTCAGACATCCAGCACACTGCCACTAAATGTCATTTACTCAGACCTTGCCAC
>NW_009913087.1:0-2388 GCF_000696875.1 Nestor notabilis | reverse complement strand
GCATTCCTGCCCACAAGCACAGCCATGGCTATGGGCTATGCAGTGAATTTGCCTCCTTTTCCTTTGGTAAACGGGAACAATGGGTGTTTTTTGGCTGAATTTGTTCCCCGGTCCAGTGAACTGCTCAGCCACCTACACAGCTACACTGGCATCAACTAAGGAAAATGCTTAAAAGCTGCTCTGAGCTGACCAAAGCCAACTTACTGGCACTGTTGCCAGAGAAGATGGCTATCAAAGCAAGCAGAAAGATACCTGCCTTACTGCTTCTTTCACAGTAGCACAGGCATACGGCACATACGTGCCCTGTGCTGAGAAGTTTCTGGAATGCCAGGTCTATCAGAGCTTAATAAAAAGTACTGCACAAAAAAAGACGTAATGAAACAAAGTTCATTGTGAAGTTGCATTAAAATTACGATTCCCCACCCAAAGCAATCTGGATTGCAATCTGATCTGATTAAAGGATCCTCCCTCCCTCATGGGGCCTGCTGCAAGATGGGTGGTCTAGAGCTGTACTGCTTTTTCCCTCCACAGCAATAAACAGAGATCACCATGTAAATTCACAGATTTTAAGAATATACAGTATTAACTAAGGACAGTACAATTCACCAAAACTATTCTGTTATTCTACATTATACATTTTAAAATGAGAAACAAATGTCACACAGTCAACCAGCTGGAAACCGTTGCTTTTCTTCTACATTCTATTAACTAATAATTGTCAACTCTCTGTTCACAGACTAAAGTGGATCAGTACCCAGCGTCTTCATTCAGATACAGGCACACTGGGTCAGCCAATAGATTTTTGTTTAGGAGGCAAACAGAATGGTTAATCTGTGAAATAACTCCAGTTTTTACATGCAGGAGTATCCCCTATGGAAGATAACAAAATACGGTTTCAGTAACTGTTGTAGGTTTTTTTCCAGGCACTCACAAATTTAGAGTTTTTTAAATTTTCAGGTCATCATCTATTGAAAATTAAGCTTGTGCTCAGGGAACTTCTCAGTGTATTTAATTGAGCACTTTTAAAACAAGCTAAGAGCATGCCAAAATAAGACCCTGGAAATAGCATCATTAAAAATGCAATCTACGAAATTTAAGTTAATCCTTATTGGACTTTTTTCTTTAGCTCAGATGTATTACCTCTTTATTCCTATCGGTAGCTATGAGTTTTGAATGACACAACTGCAGACATCTAGTTTTTCAGAAACAAATTCCCAGTGGGAGTCTTCCCAAATTTTTGGGGGTTTTCCCCATGTAATTGGTACTGATTTTGCTGTCACTTTTGCTGTAATAGTTCTGGACTCTTCATTAGGGACTGTACTGGTAGGACAAGGGGTAATGGCTTCAAACCTCCACAGAGGAAGTTCAGATTAGATATAAGGAAGACATTCTTTACAGTGAGGGTGGTGAGGCACTGGAACAGATTGCCCAAAGAAGGGGTACATGCTCCATCCCTGGCAGTGTTCAAGGCCAGGTTGGACAGGGCCTTGGGCAACATGGTCTAGAGTGAGGTGTCCTATGGCAAGGCGTTAGAACTAGATGAGCTTAAGGTCCTTTCCAACCCAAACCATTCTATGATTCTATGATCAATCCGCCATCTTCTCAAGTTCATGAAAAACATTAACTCATGGCTAACACCCCGCCCCCCCCCAACCTAAACTGACTATTCTTGGTAAAATATGTACTTAAAAAGCAGTTACAGCAATCTGCAGGCAGAATCGGAGAACAGTTGGGAGAAACCTCTGGAGGTCACCTTGTCCAAGCCCTCTGCTCAAGCAGGGCCACCCAGAGCAGGCTGCCCAGGGCTCTGTCCAGATGGTTTTTGAATATCCCCAAGGATGGAGAACCATAATCTCTCTGTGCCAGTGGTCAGTCACCCTCACAGTAAAAAGTGTTTCTTGATGTTCAGGAAAATGCGCTGTGTTTCAGCCTGCACCCAGGCCTCTGGTCCTGTCACGGGGCACCACTGAGAAGACCCTGGCCTCATCCTCCAAGCACCCTCCATTACACTAGCAAGTTCCCCCTGAGCCTTCTCTTCACCAGACTACAGTCCCAGCTCTCTCAGCCTTTCCCCGTATGAGATGTTCCAGTCCCTTCATGATCTTTATGACCTTTGGCCCGATTCTCTCCACCATGGCTGTGTCTCCTTCACCGGGGAGCCTTGTAACTGGACCCAGTACTCCAGCAGCAGCAGCCTCATCAAGGCTGAGGTATGGGGAAGGCTCACCTCCCTCGACCTGCTGGCAGCACTCCTCCCCATGCAGCCCGGGATACCCGTACCCTCCTGCATCCTTGAGGAAGGCTAACTCTTCCTTGAGCCATCCATCGCTGGCTCAAGCTCAACCTTCTTTCCGCAGGACCCCGGGTGACCCTTTCCGCCCGGCTGCC
>NW_009913086.1:0-5187 GCF_000696875.1 Nestor notabilis | reverse complement strand
TACAGGAAGTCTCATTATTCAAGAGTCATGGTTATAATGATTTAATTTTGCATACAATATTGATTCGTAAGGCAAGCCTTGTATATGTTACAACATCTTATTGCATTTAAATGCAGTGATTTGCAACCTTAGTCTTGTCTTGCTGACCATGACTTTGCCAAACACATGGGCCAATAGGAAGGGAAAGCAGCATGACATAACTGGCTACACTGTCACAATGATGGCAAAGAAAATGTTTGTGAATATTATAGTGTTGAGAGTCTGTAAACAAACAAAACAAAACAAGGCACATGCTAAAAAGAAGATTCTATTATCTTCTGGAAACTAACGGCTTTGCATAATCTGAACTGTGCTTTGGTATGTGGAATGCTGATCTTACACGTTCTCCAAAGGAATGCCATCTTTTACATTTGAAAGATTTGTATATAACACTTTTTATGAAAACTAAAGGAAGATATCAGCTGATTAAAGTTCTTTACCTTTTGGTGTATCAGATAAAAATATAGAAAACGAAGTTTCTTTAGGATCCAAAAAAAAGGTCACTGTGACTTCATAGCCTGTCTTAATACCAAAATTCCCGCTTTTCAATGATTTTAAATGTGCATATCAAGAAGTGCACACTTAACACAAACATCTTTCTCATCAGTTACAGCAGAAGCATAGAGCTGTCCGATGTATTTTAATGTGGATTATTTCTTTAGTAATCACACAAAACTGTGTTTTTCTTTGCCAACAGTCAGATACAGAATGTAATTTTTCACTATTTTGTGTGTGGGTTTTGTAGACAAAAAAAAAAACCCCACCTTATTAGTGAAGAATTTAACTGTGGCTTAGTAAAGGTTGTCAGGGACTTAAATTTAAATTGGAACTGTTAATATATCTAAGGGTTTCATGCAGCAGAGCTGTGCAGCAGAGCTGTGCGATAGAACTGTATGAAGGAAAAATGTGCCTCCTAGTGTAAAGAAGGGGAAAAATTCAGTTTAATGAAAATGCTTGATAAATCACAATTTGATAACTGCAAACTGTGGATGTTATACACTTTTCTTCAAAGAGATAAAGAGGAATAGCATATATTTAGTAGGGTGTCATACCTGCTCTAGGGAGAAAACCTACTATACACTGTGGATGAATCTATGCAATAATTCCAATGGTTTAAAGTCTTCTGTTGTTTATAAAACTAAGTAAATGCTTGCCTAATTTCTACACTTCATTAATAAGTACTATCAATATATGTTACATAACACAAAGTAATAGCTTCATAAAAATAAGGAACTGTAGAAAAAATTGTAATAAAAACACATAGTAAAAAGGATGACCTTCAAATTAAGTAGGGTATTCCATTATGTCCTAAATTATTAATTACAAATTACAAAGCAATTCCATATTCTTGGAAATAATTTTATTATACTGTCTATCAATAATACTGTTTGTGAATACCTTTTAAATTTCCAGTACATTGAAAATTTTATGGATAAATATGGCTGATAAATACCTGAATTCCCACATTTTAATAAACCTAATACTATGATAGTTCAGCCAAGTGATGTCAGGGGTATTGAATCGTACTATAATTCCAGTAAGAAGTAGGAATATGTCTGTGGCAGTGGTTTAATTACGATTAGAGTTCAGAGTAAAGGCAAGACTGTCTTGTATTACACTTGGTTGTATGATAGGGTCCCATGTGGAGAAGCTAAGCCTTTCAAGCAAAGAGCTTTGGTTTTACAGTGTCACAATCATTACACCCAGTGGGTGATGATGGTTTAACCTTGCAGACATACCCTCTGCTTCATCCTGCCTCTCATTTTAGTGCCTCAGAAGCTTCATGTCTTACATGGCAATATTGGAGTCCATAGCTGAACATCCTAAGGTGTAGGAAGAAATGTTACTTTCTTAATGCTTAGCTCTAGATAAATCACTGTCCATAGTTATTCTTGTGTTTTTATAATATGAGACTCTATGTATGTGAACTAAAATAGGAACATTTGCCTTTGAGTCATTTCCTCCATTTCATTAAACACAAGTTCATACCTCACACAGAATCTAACACTGTCACATTTAGCTACAGGCAAGTGGGAGTAAGAATAACCGGAGTCAACTTGTGAATTAGCCTACTGAAGAGCTATTAAATAATCTGAAGTCTGAATTCAATCTTAGCCCATGCAGTTATTTCTTTGAAAAGAAAAATAAAATCTGAAAGATATAAGAAGTATTGCTATCTCTTTACATCTCTTTGTAGCCTCATTGCAGTGAGGATTTTAAAATTGTCCTGGTTTAGAAAAGCCACTGTTACATCTATTCACGTTTACTCTCTTTTCCCCCATACCCCAAAGCTAATTGGAGCTTAAATCAGGATGGCATAGACATCGAATGGGCAACAAGATCAGAACTTGTCCCATCGCTTCTCTAAGATGTACACCTAATGTGTCTGAACTTTCTGTCTGCTGCTGCTGCCATGCAAGATGAGATGGTCCTCAGGTCCTCAGCAGCGAGCTGAAAAGGCTATGTGGGGCATTTTGACCATTCAGACTTGTAAGAAAAAATTAGAAGGGTTAATAGGGTTAAAGGAAGGGGAATGTTGCACATTAGGAGTAAGCTGGTGCCTGTGACAGCCATCTCTGATGATACCTAGGACAGATCCTTTGCCGGTGGTGCAGGCTAAAACAAAGGATTGATCTAAGGAAGTGCTTAAAGTTATTTTCTCCTACTGGTAAGCATTATCTTCTCACAAGGCTTTTCTTCTTATCACAGTAAACACAACTCTACTGCAGAGATTCATAGATTCCTTAAGTTTTAAAGCATCATCTTTACCTAGTCAAACCTCTGCTGTAGCACAGTGCATAGAATTTTGCATAAGGTTTCTTAAAGCAAGCCTGTATTTTTAAATAGTCCAGTGATTTATTTCCTTTGGTGTTTGTATTTGGTTTACATGGCAAGGTTTGGAAAGCGGGGGCTGCAGGTAGTGCTTCTGTGAGAAGAGACCAGAGACTGCCCCATGTTAGACAGAGTGAGGTCCTGCTGACTCCAAAAAGACCCACTGCTGCCTGAAGCTGCACAGCAACTGGGAGAGAGGAGTAAGGAAAATGTGAGAGAAACAGCCCTGCAAGCACCAAAGTCAGTGAAGAAAAAGGGAAGAGAAGGTACTTCAGGCAACAGAGCAGAGATTCCTCTGCAGCCTGTGAGAAGACCATGGTTCTCCTGCAGCACATGGGGGACTGCACTCCAGAACAGGTAGATATGTCTTGAAGGAAGCTGTGGCCCGTGACAAGCCCATTCGGGAGCAGGCTCCTGGCAGGAATAGTGGCCCCTGCAACACCCACTCTGAAGCAGTCTGTTCCCAAAGATCTGCACCCCATGGGAGGGACCCATGCTGGAGCAGTTACTGAAAGACTCTATTCTTTGGAAGAGACCTCATGTTGGATCAGGGGAACAGTGTGATATTGGTGTCGATAGTTTAGACTATCCAAGAAATCATCCTGGATCTGTAGTAAACTGGTTAGTTCTTTGTAGTATTTTGAATGTTGCAATACTTTGCTCTTAATCACTTTTTACTTTCTTTTTTCTTTTTCATGGTGGTCCCATATCTGGCCAGAACAAAAAATAATTAATCATTCAGTTCTTTTAACACTCTTACAGACAAATAACGTAGTCAACAGTTTCAAGTTAAATATTCAAAAGAAAAATAAAACATAACTCTTCCAAATCACAGACTTTCGAAAATCAATTTCTTTCTTTATCATTCATTATTTTGACCTAAATGGATACTTTTCCATGTAACAGTACTTTTTAGCAGTAGAATAGAAACAGATATTTCTGTTCTTTAGACACTTTCTGTGTGAAATAAAAGTAAAAACCACAACTGAATACATATATCTTTAAACATGGTTAAGCGTATTAGAAGGGTTTTATTAGCATTCTAGGTTCTTGATCAGATAATTATATTTGAGACAATGCACCTTTTAAAGGTGTGATAGTATGATTATGGCGGCAATATTTGTTTAAAGGTTTTGAGGCTGCTTTTTCTGAAATTCAGTGAAACTTGTTATTGCCAGCTATGACTCTTTATTACATTGATACTAAGATTCATTTCCTGATGTTTCACATTCTGTTTCTAGTGGAGTCTTAGCAATGCAACTGCTATTCAGAGTAGCAAACATTTAGTTGTTTAAAGGAAAGGTTATAGTTGTGAGAATAAAGGTGTCAGGTTTAGCACGGAATTGTCAATTTCAGCCTTCAAGTGGCTGCAAATTCCAAGTAGAACTAGAATTGCCAGTAGCTGCAATGAGAGAAATAACTCCATACAGGAGGAATAATCCCATTGCACCAGCACAGACTTGGACCAGACCAACTAGGAAGCAGCTTCTCAGTAAAAGAACTGAGAGCCCTGGTAGACAACAAACTGACCATGAGCCAGAAATGCATGCTTGAAGAACAGAAAAAACCTCCGGGACTACATTAGAAAGGGTGTTGCCAGCAGGTTGATGGAGATGATCCTTCCCCTCTGCTTAGTATTGGTGAGATACATTTGAAGTGCCAAGTCCAGTGCGTAGCTTCCCAGTAAGGAAGGGAAATGGAAATACGGAGTGAGTCCAGCAAAGGCCCACAAAGGTGATTAAAGTATTTAGAGCATCTGTCACTTGACGAGATGCTGAGAGAAATGGCACTGTACATCCTGGAGAAAAGAAGGCTCAGAAAAGATCTTATTAAAGTGTAAAAATAGATGATGGGGTGTGGGGAAGGAGAATAAAGATAGAAGCAGACTCTTATCAGTTGTATACCAACTGAAAGAAGGGGCAATAGGTAAAAACTGAAATACAAAGCAATTCTCTTTAAACATAAGGAAACATAATGAAAAAAAAACCCCGCTCATACTTTCTAACTGTCAGGGCAATAGAACTCTCTACCAGGTTTCCCAGGGAAATTGTAGAGTCTCCATCCTTAGATATTTTGAAAACTGAAGTGGACATGTCTCTGGTTGACCCTGATTTGAGCAGGGAGGTTGTATTAAAAAATTTCCAAATGTCCTTTCCAATCTCAAACATTCTGTGATTCTAAAATCATAGAATAGAGTCATAGAATCATAGAATAGTTAGGATGGAAAGGACCTTAAGATCATCCAGTTACAACACCTCTGCACAGAGTACTCCAAGTGGGTTCACATAATAGCAGAGTAGAGGGGCAGGATCACCT
>NW_009913085.1:0-17357 GCF_000696875.1 Nestor notabilis | reverse complement strand
TTGAAAATGGGGGTTATATTACCCTTTCTTCTGGTCATCAGGAACTTCACTTGTCTGACACGATTTTCCAAATATGATGGACATCTGAACTTCAGACAGCTGCTCACCTTTTTGCAGAAGCAGAGGCGGACATGTTTAACCAGTTTGACCGATCTTTACAAAAGACCCCATTCTAAGGACTAATATCCTAAACAATAAGGAAGAAAATGAACTTGTTTTGCAACATGACAATGTTTTCAGCAGAAATTCCAGAAGCAGTTACCATTTATACAATCAACATGTCATATATCCATCAAGCTTATAAATACAACTGTCTTAAAGACTGGGATGGCAAAACAGTCAAATCTCGCATACTTTACTATGTATGTTCCATTTTAAACTCTCTTAAACCAGAGTAATCCCTCCCCACCCCCAAAAAAAACCACCCAAACCAAAATAAAACAATCCTAATGAACCAAAACTTTCAGTCATGATCTTTACACAGATTAAATTCCAGCTCTGACAAGTGTTTTCAATGTGCTACACCTTTTCTGAAATGCCATGTATCATACTCATCAAGAAGCCCCCCACCAAAGAGAACGTATGTTGAAAATCAGTAACTTGCTGTCTTTCAGCCTTATTAGGAAACTTTACTGCCTTAACCTAACCTATTATCAGTGCAATAACACTTTCCTTGATTTGACACCTTCCATTACTCTTGTATGTTTGGATAGATCCATTTTTTTTAACAATACACAGCTCATTTCCTTCTTACTATCATCAGTCTTCCTGTATTCTCTAGAGACTCGTGGACATTTTTCTCCTCTTTCAAATTCAAGTGGCTGGCAAGATGCTGTCAAAACCTGGATGTTTCAGTACTGTCTCAAAACTTTCTGAGACATAAAAATATCATTTCTTCAAGCTATCTTGAACTGCAAAATATTACAGGACAAAATTTAAAATGTCTTGAGTGAAATGGTTTTTTTGCCGCTGCATCTCTGTTTCAGCATGGTCTCTTCTATCCAAGAATACAAAAGGCAGAAAAGATGTCAGTTGAGAAGGACAGAAACCTCTAACAGAAGGTCAACAAAAACAAAGGAGAGTAGAATATATAAGTATTTCACATGAGGTCACCCAATACTGTATAAGTACGATACATGACCCACAAGTCACCCAAATCTGTGCTCTAGACAGCATGCTTCCCTTTCATAAAGTTGGACTTTATGGCACTTCTAAGGCACAGCACTGACATGGATAACTATTCATCCAACCATTTTTGGTTTCCATCAGTAGGCTGATATTGATGTGTCAATCTCACTGACCTGAGTTGGCTATCTGCAGAAATTCACATGCAGTAGGTTCATCACAGCCCAGATTCATTGGACTCCTTGTACAAGAGCTGTGCAGCAACTCCTTTTGTGCACAGCAGTCATTTCCTTGACATTTCTGAAGTTCCAAAGCTCACCAGGATGTCACAAGGAATATCAATATCCTAAATGCTAGGGTAAAAGACTATATCCAGAAAAATCTGGATGTTTGAAAGACCCAGGTGCAACTGTGGAAGAAAAAAACCCCAAATGAACAATTTCAGAATGACTAACCAATATTTTGCATTTTTTTAATTCTTTTCCTGTAAGCTGTGAGAGTATTTATCCTCCAAATCCAGCCCACTATGGAATTATAACAGACATTCTAACAGTACTCATCAAAACCTTACTACTGATCATGGTTTTCTCTATAAGCAATTGAGTGTCTGTCCTTGCATTTCGTTCCTATGTCATGATTATAATCATGCAATAACTGGTTATACTTCACTTCAGACAAAGAAGAATAATTGTTTGTAGAATGGAGTTAAAAGATACACACCGCTGCTTACAGGGTACCCTTGTCTCTCTGTACATGTTCCTCAGAGGATAATCAGATTTAGGAGCTGAGAATGCTTGTAATCTTAGGTCAACAAGGGCACAATATAAACCTGAAACAACGGAAATATATTAATATTGATTTAGGAATGAAACACTGACAATGCTGAGATATTTGTTGAGAAAGGCAGTGAGCTGTTAGAAGGAATGAAAATAGATATGAGTTGATTTCTCAAATTTCTCTGTTTTTAAAGGGAATGAACTTTTTATCCTAAGTCTGCTCCTCTACCAAACCCAAAGTATTTCATACACCTAGAATAACAAAAATTGTAATAAAGATCGTTCTACTCACAAAGTAGAAACTACAAAGCTATGGGAAGATATCTGGCCTATTCACAGGGTCCTTCCAAACTCTTCTCAAAGTCAGCTCTTCAAGTCATATCATTACCCTTCTTTTTTATTACCCTTGCCAAGGATTCCCTAAACAATATCCACTATTTTAAGATAGGAAATTTCTTTTGGCATGTTCTTCCTGGGGAATAAAGTTCTTTATCATCATTCTATACTGCTGTGGAGCCTTGGAGTAGCAACCACAGGTTCGGGTGCAGGACTCCAGACTGTAGGAATGGTACCTATTTGCAGTAAAGAATCATAACAATTAATGGCAACACAAAAGAATCACAACAAACTTGCTACAGCAGTATCTTATTTCTAACTGCAAGGAGTCATTTCCTCCATGAAATTGTCTTCCACTGTTTACAAGATAACAAACAATAACCGTTCAGTGCTGGTTACATGGAAAGAAAATGGTTATAGAAATTTCTAGGCCAAGCCTAGGTAAATATGACCCTTGTATTTTCACTACAGACATCTAGACACTTCCAGCTGTTGAAATTATTGCTAAATATATTTACAGTCTTTGTACAATAAAAAGCTTTATTACTTTTACTACAGGCAGAAGAAAAAAGCTTTAAATCTTTAGTTCTGAAGCAGTATCTCCTGTCTTAAAAGCAATGAAGCCTTTCAAAGGAAAAAAACAGCACACTCTAAAAAGGTGGTTTATGATGTTGTATCTTTGTTGCAATTTTGGTTCATATATTTTTATTAAGTGTAACCTTTATATGTAAATGAAATGATTATCTAACACAAAGTACTGTTTTCATAAAGTAAGAATAGGTTTTATGTCCTAAAAGATAAAGCAGCATAAACCAGTCAGGCAGCTCAGCATGTATTTGATGGCTGTGAAATGAACTATTTGATTTCCTATTATAGCCTTAACACTCTGCACTGTACCATAGCCACCAAACCCATGCGATTAGGCAACTAACCTTTCATTGGGGAGTCAAGTAATATAAAGCAAGTTCTGCATTTCTCATAGGTAAAATACCTCATTTAAAAATCTATGCTTGGAAATAACCCTTACATCATGAAAGTTAGAGAGAGAAATGGAGATCATATTCTGAAAACCCAGAGAGAGATGAATGTACTTAGCACGAAAGAAAAGCTTGTAGAGCAAATGTGCTTAGTTTGTACATAAAATGTGGTTTTATTCTCTCCCTCCCCTTCAAGTGCAGCAGGCCCCATCTAGGAATAGAAAGGAAACTTTACACCTTCTGCTTCCCACGTCACTGGACTGTGAGGCAGAACACAGCACCCTGGCTGACAGACAGATCTAAGGATGCATCATGCTCTGTCATGAATCAGGACCTGAGGTTTCTGCAATGGCAATCTGTCTGACAATGCTAGCACTGATTCATAGAAGGGCTTTACAGAATCAATGGAAATAAAGGGAGCCAAATTGTACATTTTAATTTTACGTACAGCTCTTATGCCTGGAAGAAGACAACTAGAGCCATCAGTTCAATCAACAGGTAGCATGAAAGAAGACGAGAGGATGCTTTTTAAGATTCATTTTCCTAATAGTTATCATAACAAAACAAAGCACGGCAAGCATGGCATAAGCCTTCCTCACTTAAATTATACGTAGGATAGAGGTCACCAAACAATGCTGCATGTCTGTCCTCCACTGGACAAAAACCTGATCAATACTGGGTTTACTGAGATGTATAGAAAAAGATAAAATCACCTGACAAATCTAAAAAGCTTGCATATCTTTATATTTGTCTAAACCTCCTCTTTGGTCCAGGCACATACAGAAGGATAAAGTCCAATTCACTACAAAATCACCTGGAAAGCCCATAGAAGTGTCTCATTTTAACAGGAGTGAAAGTGGCTAAGAGCCAAAAAATTCATTCTACTCCAATTCCAGCGGGCAAATTAAAACTGACACCGAACACTTTTTGGGTAAGCAGCTGTCGTAACTATTTTTATTAATAAATTGAGGAATAAAGTTGGTTTGCTTCTAAGCATATTGTTTTATTCCTGAATCAACGACTCCCAAAAAATCCCCCAGACTTTCCTCAGAAAGTCTTGCTCTTTGTTATATAAACCTGAGTCTTCACAATACATCTATTTGTTATCTTTTTATCTTCTTAAGCAGGTGTACAGTATTGAGCACAAAGTCTCCTCATTAGGTCCTGTAAATGTTACAACAACAAAGAATAAAACTACCTCAAAACAATCTACTGCTCCAGTCCCTGTATTTTTCTGGGTTTACATTTTGTGGTCTTGGACATCAATTCATCATCATGAGATAATCTGTCAATAAAGAGAGATATGAAAACAAGATAGGATTGGAGAAAAAAATATATATAGATTTTTTACCTTGGGTGATTATATTTTCAGTGACATTAACATATGACAACCTGTTAGAATGATTTGTAAGTCTTTACAGTTTTATAAATAGCTTTATCTCTTCATTCCACATGAGGAAAAAGAGAAGTATTATTTATTGTACCTTTCTACCACCACAGCATGGAATATTTCAAAGACTTACTTTAAGTTTTGTGGAAGTCTCTTGATATTAAAGGACTGCGGATACAAGATGATGAAACCTTCTTTATATCTTCTGCCCCCCTGCTGTACATGTTGTTACACACTGTTTTGTAAAAGAACTAGCTCTAATCCACACAAAGGAATGCTTTCCTTTTATTGTCATGCAGTTGTAAAGCTAAAGCAAGCCATCATAATTTCATTAAATCATGCTGAATTACTTAGAAATGCTGAGAATGACTTGTAATATGTAATGTTTGCTTTACAAACGGATTGAATATTTATAATATTTAGTTTATACCATGTTATTTATTCTTAAAAAAATGACATATTTGGTTTTGTTTTCTTAGTAGAGCATAAGGCAAATTATATTAATTAGGCTATTTACATGATTTCCTAACTTGGAGCAGTGAAATTTGCCGTTAGCTAGCAAATAATTGCAATTACAATTGCTGGAAATATCACAAGTTTTTTAATTATATCAAGCTCCATCAAGCTCTGATAGGACCTTAATAGTTACTTCCCCTCACTGTCAGTGTTTTTTCTCCCTGCTAAGCCATTCCAGTGTACTCAAAGCCATAAAACAGAAATATATGACAAGAAACAGTAATCTTCCAATTTTATTCCCCAGGCTTCAGGTTTACTGGTATATCCCTTTGGGAACATAATGACAGAGCTTGTCTTCTATAAAGACATTGGAAATAGATTGTAGTCTAAAAGTTACTATAAGATTTTGGATAAGCAACCAGTTTTGTTAGAAATAAAAGTGAAGTATGAAAAATACAGAAAAGCTAACACAGCACAAATATATTTTATCACTGTAGAAAATTCTTGCCAACAGGAATATTGTTTTTTCTTTGCTTTTGGAAACTGGAGGGGAAGAAGCAGCTCACTAATTTAACATTTCATTTCTAAAACACAGGGAAAACTCAATGAAACACAGCAGTTGCTATGACAAGAGAAGCAGTGCAGACCACCTCTGATAAGGTGCATGGAATCTAGGCTTGTATCAGGCTTGATTTTAATTAAGTAATAGGCATCAGTTGCTTTTATTAAAACTGTGAATAGCAGTTTTCTAGTCTAGCAGTCCAACAACGTTAGATGAAAGACTTGAGAGCACTATAAAGTGTTTCAGAGGCAGAAAATGAACCTGTTCCAGATGACCACCATAATGAACAAAAGGGATACAGGCACTGTGCTTTCAAGCCAAACACTCCTCGATCTCCTGTGCCTACCCACTTTAAGCATTTAGCTATCACTACAGCAATTAGCAAATGCATACAAAATATAAGTGAAAATAGGTATCCCACCCTACTGGACAGAAGCGGTAGAGCAGAAACTCAGTGTCACCATCCTTTCACGTACCAGAAAGCGCCACAGGCTGAACAGCCAAAGACTGATAAATATTTGGCCACTGTGGGCAGTTTTTTGGATTTTTTTGCCTGTTTCACACTGTTGGATCTTTTTCAGGTAATTCCAGCTCCTGAAAGGGCACAAATATGTAGGAGTTTCAGTTTGGCTGGAGGTGTGTTTTGCTGAATTTTTTATATCAAGTTTCTAGCAAGCTCTGATAGATGGGACAACGACTGTACAATCTAAGAGTTAACATGAATCTGCACGAGTTAAACACTAATGATCAAAAACTAATGCATGAAGTTATGTCTTGTTTTAGAACATTATAATGCTGATTTCTCTAAAGAGTAGCAAATAGAAATGCCCCTTTCTAAGGTATTATCTGCCAATACGTCTGCATCTTCAAAAAATCCACAGTTCATGACCTCCAGTGTTCACCATCTCTGAATTTATACTCCCACCATGGACACATCACACCAGAACCTTGTTTTCTCATTTAAAATATCACACAATGCCTTACCCAGCCCCTATGGTTTGCACTGATCATACATGAGGAGAGAGTATAAAGAAATGCTTGTAGGTTTTTTTACAAAGAGGGGCAGGAGCAGAGTCGTGAGCTAATTTCTGGTCAAAACGGTGTCTCTAGCAACATGAGAGAACAACATCCACCGCTGGACCTGAATGTCTATGAACAGTCTTTTAAAACCACTAGATTACAATGAATACAGAGAAAGACACTTGTGCAGTTAGTACTGAATGTTTATATGTTTTCTATGTCTCAGATGCCAGGAAGCTGCTCAAAGCTTGGTATTGGGCTGGACTAACTACTTCAGAAAATCCATGAAGCACAAGAAAAAATGAGCAAAACTCCAGTAAACTCTCTCAAGAGTTCTGTCTGGAGAACTGAAAACTCAATTAACCTCTCAGGAGTTAGTGTACAAAAATTTGGAGATTAAATTCAATTACAGGGTGAAATGGGCATTTTTATTTCTGCTTCAAGTGCAAGTTACAACACAGTGTTGAAGATTAAGCTGTTTCCAAAGCCTCCATTATGGTTTTAAGGAGAAAAATAACCTCTGAAGTTTTCAGTATTTGTTGCCTGTTAATAATGCGAGTGCCTCAGAAGGAGTTAATGAGGGTGGAGAGACACTGGCACAGGGTGCCCAGAGAAGCCATGGCTGCCCCATCCCTGGCAGTGTTCAAGGCCAGGTTGGACACAGGGGCTTGGAGCAACCTGCTCTAGCGGAAGGTGTCCCTGCCCGTGGCAGGGGTTGGAACTGGATGAGCTTTAAGGTCCTTTTCAACCCAAACCATGATTCTATCTATGAGGTAGATCACTAATTAACATGAGATACAAACCAAGGCATGTGAATGCACAGGAGCAAAACTCATTTTAGCCCCCTGAGCCCAGAGTAAATCTGTACCTGTCCATTTAGATAAGATAAATCCCTTCCAAAGAGCAGAGCTTCATTTGAACAATACGCTATCAAAATATGAATGTTCTAAACAGACGCTGCTCATGACTTTCCTTATGCTGCTGCAGTAACATCGATGTTCTTTTTTATCTTTGTCCTTTGACTTGCCTATTCTGTATTTGTCACTAGCACTGTCAAGGAAAAGCTCTGCAAAGCACTACAGGAACTAAAAGCGAGTCATGGAAGACAAATGACAGCATAATCTTACACTAGAAAAAACACTGCTAAAGATGAGCGTAAATGGGCAATTCAAATTCTACTGCCCAAACAGTACCATGTGACAGAACTTTGCGGAGGGTGACTGACAGACAGTGGCATTCAAGTGAGACACAGTTAAACATATATGCATGTGTATCCTTACTGCAGTAGCCCCAGGCAACAGGGTGAAACACGGACATGCTGCCCATGACAGACTCCAGGCTGCAGCCACTGCTACTTTAAGACCATGCCCAGTGTGCTGAGTCGTCTCTCAACTTCTCATCACCCCAAGTTCTAGGGAGTAAAAGCTGGTGAAAATATTTGCCCTTATTGAGGCTCTCAGGTTTCACGACTTTCACAGTGCTTCAGGAGACGAAATGCTTTGCCACAGCCTTCAACCAAAAATTCAAAAAATAAATTATTCTTTGAGGAAGGTGTTAGAAACAAAAAAAGAACCCACCCAAACTCAGCCTGGTGCTCCAACCAGAATCACTACAATCTATTTCAGCCAGTGGTGGGCTGAAGTTAAGGCTAGGAGTTGGGTAACCTGATGTCCTCTTCCTGCCAGTCTTCAAGCTGAGGTATGGTTCATGCTTGGCATGTGCAGTTGCTCCTCTCGTTAACACCCCTACCGCTCGCTGCTGCTCAGACAAAGCCCTCACTTCACAAACTGTTGAAGGCACACTGGCAACATATGCATGAGAGGAAGTTATTTTGTCTGGCTTGCAAATGGGGAAGCTTACGTACAAAAAGGTTGTAGCTTAACTCTAAAACGCCTGTGAATTGGCTTTGCAGGATCAGGGTGCGATGATGTCCAAGCACCGTATCACTGGGCAGTGAACTGGCATAACACTATGGGTGCAGTGTCCACTATAGATATCAAAGGGGATTTGATTCTCACAGGCAGTACTTTATTGGTAAGGACATTCAACCAGGGTGGCCCAATGAATAAAGCAAAGAGGTGCCGGAAGAAATATGCACAGGATGATTTATGTCAGGAGCTGAGCAGACACCAAGATCTACCCCTCTGCCACCCCTTGGGCCTCCAGCCTTCTCCCACCCAACAGCTTTCAGCAGTTGCTGTGCCACAAAACCTGCTGAGGGAACCCTCCTCCTCCCCACTACCCTGAGGCTGATCCCTGCTGCCAGCAAGCCCCTCTTCCACAGGGCAGCCAGCCCTACCCTGCCCCTGCCTGCAGGCACCACCTTCCAGAAGCTTCCATTAGCCCATGGCAGCGAGTGGGGCCACCACTGCTTTGACACTCAGCAGTCAAAGCAGCCAGCCCCAGAAAGAAGGCATCCTTCCAGCTTCATCGCCAAGGGCAGGAGTGCTTCTACAGCTCTCAACATAAGGATTTCTGTTTAACCATGGAGCAGAGGTAGAGATAGGAGTCACACAAAGCTGGGGTCAGGGAGGTCTCAATTATCCTGATTTTGCCCTCAAAGTGATGGATATCAAAAGAATGTCTTTACTTTCCTGTGGCAATTTGAAGAGTTGCGCCCTTAGTCTGAGCTTGAAGGGGGAAACATGGGAATAAACACTTGACCCACTTGACTCCAGAAGGTCAGTCAGTGGAGAGCAGACTTCTAGCTCTAGGCAGTTCTCTATAGACACCAGCTACTTCTTATCATATTGAGTTAATCAGCAGTTTCTGTGTTTTTAAGGATTACAGACAGTGATTACAACAAAGCTCTGCTCTTTTTCTGACAGTCCCACTGAACAGCCATGAAAGCATTACCACGGAAGTATTCCTGGGAAACAGCATCTTCCTGCAAGTGCAGCCTCATTTAAATATCAAGGCAGGAGCCCAAAATGCGCACCCAGCTTTTCACAACAAGCACAGAAGCATCTAATGCAGGATATTTTAAAGAGGCTGAACAGAGAAAAATTATGCCTGTTTTCCTTATTGCCAGCTCAAAACAGGATTATACAACACTGCTTATGTCTTAATCGGAAATTCTTTTAAAGGTGTTTTAAATTATTGTATTATTTTACATTCTCTCCACTGGGAAATCAAAACTGACAATGATACGCTTTTCACTCATCTACATATTCCATCCTCATTAAGTGAACTATGTTGTATTCTATGCATTAATCTTTCAGAAATTAGACTGTTGGGGAGCTATGACCTTTGTTTCTCTTATCATTGGGAAGAAAATGTATTTTTTGTCTTCATGCATACATGTAAAGACGTTAGGCATTGGGTATTCACATATAATTGTATGAATGGAAAAACTTGAATTTAATATAATTACATTTATCAAAGTTACTAGCAAGTAAATAAAGAAAAAACAAAATTAGCAATATACATACTGTATCAGTTTAGGATTGTGACTTAAACTCACGAAAGATTTCAAAAACCTCAACATTTTTGTAGGTGTTGACATTTTTGTTTGAGAACTTTATCCTGAACACACTGACTTAGAGTACAAAAAAAGTTGAGAAACAGAGCAGTAAACTTTTTGGACCCCTTCTAATCAAACCACCACAAGGAAACCAGAGGCAGAACTGAGGCCCAGATAATGCATTTGTATTTAGCAAGAACAGTGTTTTAGTAGGGGAATCTGTAAAAGAACAGCTTAGTAGCCAGTATATTGCTAGGCTTTAGGAGGAAAAAATTCAATGTACCTGAATCCTTTCCACTTTTACTAAAGAATCTATAAGCAACATGAAGCAAGTCATCAAATTTCCACATCTGGAAAACACACACAGTACTTTGCTACCACAACAAGAGGCTCTTAGGAAGGGGATGGGTATTAAACAAATGGGGCCAGATTTAGGGAGACAGAAGAATAAGGAATGGACATGCCAAAAGAGAAAAAGCTGAACTCTGACTACAGGTCTTATGTACAACAATTCATAACATGAGCAAGCAATAAAACACAGGGGGAAGGAATATATTAAATAGGGAGAGAAAGTTTATTGTGACTGGCATGTTCTTCCTGCGGTAAGAAATAAATCTGGTTTGGCAAGAACTAGTCCTGCTATACTGCATTTTTTGCCTGTACAACCAGTCTGATGTTCCTTCACTGATATAATTAAAGAGGTGTCATAGAACCTACTTACTTTCACACTGGGAGTAAGGAACAACTGCTGATACAAGCTAACAGCTGGAAATATGTATAATAAACATCAGCTAAGCTATTGAAATCACGGATCCTTTTGAAGAAAAGGATCTGTCTGTCAATAAAACCACATGCCATGTAGCCCTAAACAAAAAGTTAGGAGGAATAATCAGGGGTATGTGTTATTTTTGTAAGGTAACGGATTAGAAAGATGCACTGTTTTAAATCAGCCATCAGCTAAAGGAGTGACAGTTCTTTAATAATGCCAGGATTCGTTTTGTAAGTGAATAAACCAGCAAAAAGCTGGCTGGGTGCACCAGTAATCTTCAAAGCTTGATTGCTTTTTCTGATAGCTTTAGAAAATTAGTGGATGAAAGCATGTGTAATATATCTGGTCTGAGTAAAACACTTGATGTAGCGTCTTACAAAATCTCTACTTGCAAAATTAATTCAAATTGGCTTGGACATGGAGTACTGTCACTCGGATTTAAAAATGGCTGGCTGAGTGCAAATAAAGGGTAATGAAAAATGGCAATGTATCAAGTTGGTGGGAGGTGTCTGGTGGAGCTCTGCAGGGATCACTGTTTGGTCCTGTTTATTTAACATCTTCATTAACAATCTGGAATAGGGAGTGAAACAGCATGTTAATTAAACTGACACATAATAATAAATCAGAAATTGCTTCTAATGCCAGCAGTAATACTTTACAGAAATGCAGCATACTACCAAGGTTTCAAGAAAGGTTAAAGTTTCAGTAACAAAGACTTAGCTGAGATATTATAATGGCATTCTACCTTTCAAATAAAATAGTCCAAAACATACACTAAGTGGGAGTCAGAAACCTACCAGCAATGTACTAATTTAGACCATGATTGCACAGTGTATATAAACTAAAGTAACTGGAAACTTCCACTTTCTTTCCGCCCTGACATTTGCAGTGCATTAGATTCACAGGTAAAGACCAAGTCAGTTCAGTTCACTAATCTGATGGAAAACTAGTATTTGAGGAGAGGGAGGGTTGTTCAATTAGTTTTCAGTTGTTTCAAGAGGGGATCAACTGCTAAATATAATGTAAAGGAGAAAACAGAAGGACAAGATGAATCAGTGATAGGACCACATCATTTAGTATCACTCACAATTAAATTGGATTAGATATAACATAAACCACCCCTTTAAGTATAGTTTTATAGTTTCATATGACAGCCAAGATTCAGCATTTCAGAGTCCTGTTTCCACAATGGCAAAACAGCAGTCTACTGATACAACGTGCTGGATTTACTTTAATTATAAATACTTCTAAAACCCCTCAAATAGATAAGTAAAGATGCAGTTTTCACTGAACAGTGATGAAAATTGATCAAAGACTACAGTGAGTCACAGAAAAGAGTTCTGAAAAATAGGTTGGGATGATAATAGTCAGAGACACCGATTTCTCTTTTACAAACATATGTATTAAAAAGACAGGTCTTAAACAATGGTGTTATCTCCCTGCTTTGATTGATTTACAGCAGTTTTTCTAGGCTGGCCCTTGGGCTGCAGCTGCATTCAATCATAAACATAGACTTATTTTTAGAGGGTGGTTTGATGCTACTTCCTAAAAGGCAACGAAAAGGAAGAGAACTTTTAGGATCCCCTTTACCACACCCAGGTTAAATTGTGCTGGGAACTCATAAAGTCCCCAGAAAATGTGAGGGAAAGGGACAGGGACAGGGACAGGGAAAGGGAAAGGGAAAGGGAAAGTCCCCACACTAAATGCTTTGTCTTGTCAGCTTGTTGTTGCAGCTTTTGGAGGGAAAAGCCCTAGTCAGACAGGAATAGACAGACAAGCAATTCCATCAGTCCAATGGAACTCCACTCCAGAATGGACCTCCAGAATTCCTTGTCCTCATTAAATTGAATCTGTCATGCTTTCTGTTTAAAATGAACATAAACCTATTAGGGGAACCCAATAATTGGATGCACCGTTCTGACATCACATTCATTAGGTAGGTAGCATTCTATTGCTGACTCACCATTCAGAGGTGTAAAACATGAATTGTCTGAAGCCAATAGTTACACTGACGTAAACAAGAACAGAAAAACCCAAATTCGTTTGCCAATATGTAATAAAATATGATGTTTGTATAAAAGCATTCAATGCTCTTTAGCTGCTGCAGAGAGAAATTCTCTTGGCAGCTTTTCTGCAATACCCCATAACCTCCTTTGCAATGGTATAGTGAAAACCCACATAAACATTAAAGGTTGTTTGGGTATCAGCTATTGTATTACACTTTTCTCAAGTAATTTATTCTCCGTGGTCTTGTCCTGAATGCTACTATCCATTAATGGCACTAGTTTTCTTTAGGTTTAATTTTAATCCTCTCTTTTTAAGGATTTCTTTTCTCCTGTTGTTTGTCTTTTTGTTGGTTTGTTTTGTTGCGGGATTTTTTTTGTAAACTCCAGTAATTTGTGAAGCAGCTGCATTGGTCATGAACTACTTGCATTTTACAATACCTACAATGATTTTTAAACAGAAAGAATCTGCTCCTGGGAACGCTAATCCTTCCATTATAGAAATAATTAAGCTCTTTTATTTGCGAGATGAAAATCTTTAGGGAACATATGAAAACCAGCAAAGAGCAATTTTTATTTTTTTGAGGAGGAAAAATGATGATATAAACAGACCTGCTAGTGTCTATTAAACTGTGGCATATGGAAAGGCATACAAACACTTATATAAATCTTTCTCAGTAGTTCTTCCATTTGGCTCAGAAAAAAAGGATATTCTACAAACTTTCTTTACTAAAATATGATGGCAAGTTCTCACAAGATCTTTTCAATATTAATACACTTCCATGCTTTTATGGGAAATGATAACCTAAATACTGTTATTCTGTCTTTTTAGTCTATAATTATCTATAGACTGTACTTGTTTACAAAACACAGTCTTCCCCACTTAAACAAAGCTACTTGTATTAGATTTTTATTTACGCAATTTAGGTTTTGATGTCATGGTGCATTTTAAATGTAGCAACTTCTGTTCCTAAGCCTCCTACATTATTTGATTCTATACACTGCACTATATGTACACATATAGGACCTAGCACATTTCCACTCAAATATTTTTGAAAACTTACTGATGTAGACGTGCTATCCAGTCAGCAGATCTTGGCTTATAAGAGAGGAAGGAATACGGGAATATTCCTTGACTGGCCATGCCCGGTACTGATACCATAGGAGGAAGTGAACAGCTGAGGTTACTGAGTTGTGAGGGAGAAGTGTTTAAAGGATAAAAAACAGAAAACCATGAGAAAGCAGACTTCATGATTTTATTCTGCTCACCAGACCAGTTGCTTTGTATGTGTCTGATGTGAGGCAGGCTTTGTTAGGCTGGATGGAGCCCTGATTTCCTGGAGAAGGCTACACATCCACCTGCCTGTGGGAAGTGGTGAATGAATTCCTTGCTTTGCTTTGTTTGTGCATGCAGATTTTGCTTTACCTGTTAAACTGTCTTTATCTCAGCCCGCAAGTTTTTTCACTCTTGCCCTTCCCATTCTCTCCCCAATCTCACTTTCAGGGAGTGAGTTAGTGGCTGTATGGGGCTTAGATGCCTACCGGGGTTCAACCACGACAGGCAGGAATGGATGTGAAGGAAGGGCTGGCCACTTACTACAGGATTATCTAAACGAAGAGAAAAAATGTCCAGGTAAGAGGAACAGGTAAAAGAAGATTATGTTCTTGATTAATAACACCATGACAAAAGGCATTGACAAGATCCCTCACTAAAGGCTTCTAAAGAAATTAAGTTACTTGGGGATCTAAGTCAGTTTTTACAGAGGAGGAGGGTTGTATCAGGGTTAGATAGCACTTGTTCCTTTATTTCTGTTGCTTCTATTACAGAAGATGGAAAAACAACTTGCACCCCTTGGGTCTGTTTTGTTTTAAATAGAATGTGATGTAATAAAATTCTTGTAAATGAATATTAATATTATATGAGGTTGGCTTTTTATATTTCCTTGTTACGCACATACTTCACCGATGAAATATTTTAAACTGTTAAACACTTAAAATGCAAAAAGGAAAACAAAAATAATCTGTTCAGTAAGCAAGTACAACACACTGGAAACTTCATGACAGTATTTTCTGGCAGCACAGCTGGTATTTTTTTCTTGTCCTGGTTAAAAACTAGAGAGGAGCAAAGACTAATTAAACTAATATAAGCTTTTGAAAAAGCTCCACTTGATTTTGAGTTTACCTTTTTTCTGAATTAGAGCAGTGGCACAGTTCCAGATGTGAGGTTGCTGATCATCACAGTTAACACACAATTCTGCTATTATTCTCTTAAGAGTTTGTTTGTATCCTAACCTACAAAGCATCCAACATCTCATTTAACACATGCTTATTAAATATAATTATTTCTCTATATATAAGTCAGAGTTCTATTCAAATGTTGATTTGGTCGTTGGAAATCAAGTTAAACTTCAGCTTCCAGCTGAGTTATGAACTGGGAAAAATAGGATATCATTCTACAAATACTGACCTAACAGCTTTTAATCCTTCCACATGGAAGGATTCACCAGTTCTGCTAAGTGTGTATAAGCTGCTGCATTCTGCTTTTGCAGTTCCATTTATAAACTGTTTACAGACTGAAGAGATAAAAGGGGATAAGAATGAGTATTTCTGAAACCACATTTTGAGAATATTATTTAGACTGATATTCAAACAGCTGTAAGTGATTATAATAGACTAGTTTGAGAAAGTTACCATCTCGTCAGGCAGACTAAGTGATTGCTTCTATACTCCTCTTTTCATTTTTGTGTCAAGAGTTCCACGGAAGTAATCAGATGATGGCAAATTTTCCAGCTGGAAAAATTAAAAGGTGATTACTTCATGGGTTGGATGAGGCCTTTCATGACCCACTGCAGAAATCAAGGCCTCCAGTCAGGCTTAGGGATATAAAAATCTTGATCCCTCACCCACTGCATGCGGAACAAGGATAAATTGCTTTTAATGAAGACTAAGAGCCTAGCAGAAACCTAGGGAGCACCATGTACAGAAGAGTTGGGATATTCTGAAGTCACAGGTCTCCTATCCTGTCTAAGGTAGAAATGCCTTCATCTGTGTAACAATAGAGCTGGTGTGGCTTTTGAAGATTCCCTGTCCTTCGAGGTATTTTTGTGGTGTGGGGTTTTTTTATAAGCACCATCATATAGATGATGAGCATCCTGATGAGCATACGCATGATCTATAGCAAACCTGAAGTTATACCTAAAATGAATCCATAGAAGTGATTTGTCTTACAGCCCACAACTACTTGCGATATTGTCAGTTTGAGTTTTCTACAGCAGATGGTATTCAATCAGACAAGATCAGTCCTTAAGTTGAGGGGTGACTTGAAGCAGGCTTTTCTGTGCTTTAACTGACTTCCAAGACACAAAGATGACTGTATCAGACTTAGAATGTAGATGAGACTTTCAAAGGGAGAGACGTAGAAATTACAGCAGCTACTCTGTTGATTTCTACCATGAGCTAAACACTGTCTCGAGTGCTATACAGAGTACTTCCTCAACCCTGACAGAACTCAAGGAGAATTGAAAAATCCTAGAATTCTTTCAAGTCCTTTACTATTCAATGATAGCCCTGTAGACATCCTATGCTTCTTGAGAAGGATACGCTGAGAGAATGATTGAATTCTGATGCAGTCAGCATATGAGACACGCTTTTACAAAACATCATTATCTTACCAGCCAGAATATTTAAACAATTCACAGCAAACTAATGCAATTTGTGCTGCTATATTCAGTGTTATGGTATGTTGACCTGTGAAAGCAGCTACCAGCAATACCTGCAATGCCCTGGAGCAATGTGCCTGAATACCAAGTTTCCAAGGTACATAAGAAGGCACTGATATGTTTAACCTAATTAAAACATGTTCTAATAAACAGTAAATTGGAAGAAACTGACATAAAAATAGAGTATAGTGTAAAAACCAAAACCCATTCACTTCAGGCAAAATTCAATATCAAGCAGTATCCAGCAGGCAAGGGTTGGCAGTCTTAAATGAGATGGAATAACCTTTTTCTTTGAGTACCTCACTTCCCTTGAATACTCTGGCAAATACATATCTGTCAGGGAAGACAACAACTCTTCCAAATCCTTATGGACAATACCGACTTCTAAATTCTGCAGTTTTGCATTCTCCTGAAAAGACAATCTTCATTTCTTTGTATCTTTTGAGGTTTTTTTGTGGGGTGCAGATTCCCAAAGAAAAGCTGCATGGATCCTTCCTGCCCCACATCTGAAGAAGGATGGATTTGACCAAGAGGTTTAACTGTTCAATTTGTAGCATCTATACACACTACTCATCAGATGTACTGATGTCTGGCTTGTTAAAGTAACAGTCAAACTTTTAGATAACCAAAAACTATTTTTAAAAAAGCCTATTAAGAAAAATATGTAAAACTGAATAGAATGTCTCTCTGAATATTTATCTTTCCTTCCTTTCGGTCTTGGAAGCAAAGTGCAAGGTCCTACAACTGGGTATGCACAATCC
>NW_009913084.1:0-5442 GCF_000696875.1 Nestor notabilis | reverse complement strand
AAACCATTCTATGATTGTATGATTCTATGAAAATATGATGAAATTCACGAGTAGGAAACCCACCAGCCCACTCTCCCCTCATCAGCTCCATTCCTTACATTTAGAGATATTCACTCAAACTTCTACAAATATCTGTATTCCCATCCCCAAAAAATCAAGAGATGCTCTGGAAGCAAACAGTGGTGCTCAAATATCTCAAAGTTAACTGGAAAACATTATATTCTCCCCTAAGCAGGCTTGTATTTCTCTTTCTGTGCGTTTCACATGAGACTCCATGTTTTCCTCATCTAGTAATGCAAATTTAATTTCTCATGAATCTGCAACATTTAGATTGTAGTAAAAAGTAAAAGTTAGTTGCTAGAAATCAAACAACTATGAACCTACTGAACAGGGTGGGTTGGTTGGTTTGTTTATATCCTGGCCAGGTTTGCTAGTATAATTTATATATGATTAGCAGATAAAAACTTTCAAAGAAAGATAGCTGGCAGCAACATGCTCAGACAGCAGATGTGCATATGCTTACTCTTCTCCCAAACAGTAGTCTACTTCATGGTCAAAAATCTCTCACTGAAAATACACTGTTCACAGCTCCAGACATTCCCAGCTCTTTTGATTCGCTCTCCCACCAGAGCTGTACCAATGGACCACCGTTTCTTCCAGAATACACAAGCTACCAGACACATCTCTCTTTACTTGGCAGGGTTTCTCTGTATTTACACAATTTGTGTGGTTATAGAGGTACACTATCTCTCTGACCTCATACCCACATACAGATTTGCTTTTGTCTTTCTGACAGAAGAACATGCACTATGATTCATTACTTAGTGTTACCACCTGCAGCAGCAGGGGCCATTGTGAGACATCAGCAAATCTACCAAAATTCAGCTGCTTTCAAGAAGATACAAGTTACTGCAAATAAGACCCATTAATGTCATACAAGATCCTGCTGGTACAGAGTACTGTTTGTTTCCAGGTTCTTATATTCTTTAATTTTGTGCCATGACAAAATATTACAAGAATAGTTAAATAAATAAAAGATAGGAAACATATTCATTAACGTCTTCATTATGCCAAGAAGTCTTTTTAGAGAGCTGTGTAAAGTTAGAGCTAACCAGGAAAACACATTTTTCAAAATTACAGTTAACACAATTGTCTCAAATTGCTTCTATATTTTTTATACCTCATGGTTCATACATGCTGAAGATGATGGTACAAATCTTGCTGTAATTCTCAGCAGCCACTGTTAATTCCCCTGAAGTATATTCTTTTTACAGGAGATGGTTAAATATACTTATTCCTCTTTTAACTAACAGGTACAAGGATACTAAGACAACAAGCTGAACTCTTCTCTTGGTCATTCCTGTTATCAGTCAGCTGTGGACTGAGTCTAGTTACATTACTCAGGTAAGGGTACAAATTTTGGTCCTGAGTGTCACTGATGAAAAACTGACAGAATGGGGGCAAACTGGTGAAGTGCCACACTAAGCTTTACTGCTGGAGCTTGTTTTCAGAATTGTGTCTTTTTATTCAAATGTACTGGAACTTGCATCAAAAATTACTATCTGACTGTCTGATATGTCTAAAAAGTTAGTTTAATGAAAAAAAATCTAGGGAAGTGAAATCTCTCATTTAGAGAGATGCTTGTTTCAGATTCATGTCATTTAAAGTATCACCTGGATGATCGATATTTGTCAAGTCAAAAAAAAAAAAACAAACCGCATAAAACCATTTTTAAAAGTTGGAAGTTTAAAAACAAAATAAGTGATTTTACGATGATAATTTCTCACTATCAGCCAGTTTAGGGAACTTTACTTCTCACTCTATAAAGTATAAAAACAAACATGACTCTTCAAAAGATAAGACAGCACAAACACACACAGTGCTAATTGTTTTAAATGCTTATTTTTTAATTTGAGTACAAGCTTATTCAGTAAGGCTGAAATGACTACAGACTGAGAAACATGTCAGCATTACTTAGTCTATATAATTTCTGCATAGCAGAGGAAACTGATGTTACAGACAGCAAGCAATTTGTGCACCTCCCTCTTTCTTTACTATCTTCCCAGGCTAAAGGCCCAAAAAGGTAAAGTATTTTTCACCCACAGCACACTGAATGAATGCTGAGAAACCAGTAGGCTGACACTTCACTGTTTCTACCTAAACCAGTAGCAACACATCATCACATCCCATCTATTTACATGATGAGTGTAGACAACTCTGACTTCAGTGATCTTGTGATGTATAGAAATATCCCATCAGTGAGTGGGCATCCAATCCAGTTTCCTCTGAAAGCTGAATGAAACCTTGGCCTTGATAGTAATAGAAGAAGAAAGAAGATTAATTTTGTACTTGTGAGTACAGGCAAAGCACAAGGTTCATTGACAGACTGAAAAATGTTCTTGTGGAATGGGAGATTTAATTCTTTAGGTTTTCTATTTTAATCTAGAAAAACACACCCAAATTTCCTAAAGTGATTATAAAAGATTTAACAATCAACAATTACTTTAAATTCATAAGGGAGATACATTCAAATCCATCTTCTGCAGTATCTGTGACATTAGGGACACATCTGAGAGCACACATTCAAAAGTTAAAAAAAGCCCACAGCCAGCACAGGAAGTTTCAAAGGATCTGTATGAACAAATGCAATTATTGATGGCTATAGGTATGAAAAATCTAGTCAATATTTACACAATCAAGGAAAGGAGTGGGTACAGAGGAGAAAAAAAAAAAGAAAAAATTAGATGACCTCCTAACAGAAATATTCCTGGGTCTGACTCTGCCAATGAGTCAACAATCAACAACTACCTAAGGACAGCATGGGAACTTCCAGGGCAGGGGTGTAGGCAGATGTAAGCAAAAGAGCTATTAGAAATTGCCATGCCTGTCAGTCGCAGAGTTGCTGCACTTTGCTCCACAGTATCTGCTGCCAGCCACTAATACATAATAGCTATACCCGCTGCTGTGCCAAGAAACTACCTAATTTAGACTTTGTCACCTCCAGGTTGCTATAGCACAAGCTGAGTGATCTCAAACCAGCTCACAGTGTACCAGTGCTACAACCACTTTGTGGCTGCTGCTCACCCATTTTAAATGGTGATCATGGATCAAACCAACTGCAGTCCTGACCCAGTATGACTATTGTTTCTTTCTCCATCTTATTTCCACAACAAACTTAGGCATAGTTTGAATGAAATAGGACATATCAAAAAAATTTTAACGTCACAACTACAGTGTTAACAAATATATATACACACACCTATATACTGGGGAATAGGGAGAGAACACACTTTTGAGAACTAAACTTCATGTAGGTACATATCATTTATCTGATACCCACTGAAATGCCTACATGTGACAGAAATTGTCTCACCTTCCCTTGACACTTCAACTGTAACAGCTAGTTATATACAGGATATCCTTATAGGTATCCTATAGGATACCTTAGACAGAGAAAGTTAACCTTCAGAGAGCCTCTGAGGCAGCTGAGATAACAGCAAATCAACAGTAACACCACAAATACATAGTTCCCCATCCTATATTCAAAAAGCATGGTATTTTTCAACAATCAATCTACTCCAACGCCATTCTGGAAGGAAAACAATATTTAGCCTTTTCATCTATTAAACATGTTAAACAAGTCTCAGAGCTGATTAATAATCCTGCCACACAGAATTCTAGCTCTGCTCAGAGCCAAAACAAACAAGCAAAACTGCTTTAAGCAACCCCACTTCAGGTCATCCTAAAGACAAGGACAGAACAGTTTGCTGCCAACAGCATTACAAGCAGTTACCAGGCTTATCCTCTTCAATTAGAGGCTTTTAAAATTGCTGATAGAGGAGCTAAGTGTTTTTCATTTACTACCCAGATCTTTACTAAATCTCTCCATGACCTTATTTCATGCTGGCTTTTCCTAAACACAGAATACACCTCACCCCACATATTTTTGTGCATGTACTCCAATCACCACAAATGCTAAAGCTTTTTATCATTACTGTTCCCAGTTCACTTCCATAAGGGTGCCAGAAAAGAGACTGATGTGTATCACATGTCAGAGACCATTAGCTTTTTAAGCACTGGGTTTTGTGGATATGCTCTGAGCAGCATTAAGCAAAGTAATGGTAATTAAGTCTCTGGCCACCTGGATTCCTTTCAATTCTGCAGAGTGAGTGTTGCAAAATAGCGTACGCTGCCCTGCCATTTATTTCTTCATACTCTCTTCTGTCTTCTTATTACTTCCAACTTAGCATGACAGAAAAAGGGTCAATTGAACAAGAAGTATACACACGTTCCTCCACCACCACCACGCCTTCCGCACCTGTGCACACTCAAGGTTTAAGTAACTTTTCTAGAAAGTTTATGCTTTTCAATCAGGGTTGAATTAATCTCCTTTAAAAAAACCTGGTTTTTCTCCAGCACCTGCCCTCCAAGTTTTCTTTCCTACTACACACAACCAAATTATTACAAATTCTACCCAACCATTCCTTGTTTCAAAATTCTTCTGCCGTGTTTTCTATACTTGGTGTTTGTTACACTATAGGCAGTTTCTAAACAGACTGTGCATACAGCAACTAAATGAAGAGACCTGAGCTATATCATAAGTTCAATTTAAAGTATTGTAGTCCTATTGTCTTACTTTCACTGTACCAAGCTGAATCTTTCTAAAGTCTCAGCTACTGTATCAGGCAAAAAAAAAAAAAAAGAAAAAAAGGGTAATATGCTGAAGTGAAAGCATGGGAACAATAAAATCCAATATTCACACAAAACTTGTCTGTTTGCTATGCTGCAAGAACCAGTGCTTAGTTTTCTCCTAATATATTTAGTTTTTCCCCATTTCCGTTGGTTTTATGTACTGCAAAAGCAGAGGCTGACCTTATTTTAGTCCCGTCTTGCTGCACAAGACAGCTCCTCAGAATCAACAATAAATGCTAGCAAGGTGATTATTCATGTCCTCTGACAAATATGAAGGTCTGCCAGAATTAGTTTTGTTATGCTCCTGTGAAACACACTCAAAAGAGAGTACAGAAAAATTCCCCTAAATTATTTAGGCAGTAACCAAACACAGTATTTCTGATGATCACAAGTCAGTTCTTAAAAGCTTTAAGTGTGAAGCTTTTTAAAACTACACACAGAAGGAACAGGAGAGAAGACACACTATGTCCATATGCCCACCAAACAAATATTTTTTCAACAGAAATACTAAACCAATAGCACTTTATATTAAAAGATAATCAGAAATCTCATGTAATAGACTTAATGATGGCAATAGTCAGAGGAAAAGGTACTGACATAGTTTGATGAGCAGGAACATACTCCTCCAACTCTAAAATAAAAATAAAAGAGTCAAGAAGATTGACATAAACACAACTGTATGTTGAGCACCCAGGCTTAACCACTGTTGTTTCAGGTATAATGAGATATATATATATATATATATCATTA